>NC_064648.1:48572087-48878876 GCF_023864345.2 Schistocerca serialis cubense
AAGTGAATTTTGGTAGTTCCCGTCCAGTGGTTCGGTGGGCCCCGTGACGATTGTTTTTTTTTTTTTTTTTTTTTTTTGCACCCTGCCTGTCCTATCTCCCTGGCTTAAGGTTGGCTCCTCTGTGCCCATGCCCGAGTGTGTATGTGGGCGACGGTTATCGTTTCCTGACTTGTTTACTGTTCTTGCTAACTTCTCTGCATAGACTGCCGAATGTGTAATTTGGTCTATGCCATGTTATAGTTGCTTCAAGTTGGTTCGCACACTCCCCTTGGTAATGACATCTGCGCACCTATGAGATTGAATAATGTTTTGAACTATTGTAAGGTGGCAGTTGCCGCCGTGTGTGTTAAATTTTAACTTGAATTTGGGTTTTGGTGTAATTGTAGTTTGTTAACTGAGTTAATTTTATCTTGCCTACTGCTGCGATGTCGGAAATGTTAAAATCTAGCCTTGGGCTCCTCGTGAATTTTATGTTGATAACTGATGCAGCATTTTAGTGTAATGATTTATCTTTTATGTTTTGGGGAAATTTTATCTTGGCAAATGCTTGGGGTTAAATTGTCCAACTTGCGTCTATGGTCTATGGAAATGTTGGGGTGGATTGCACTTTCTCGTTAGGCCTATCACTTATTGTTTTACTAAAGGCATTATGGGATATTTGTTGAAAGTTTTTCTTAAAAAAATTTAACTCTCATAAATTTAATCTTACCTGTGAAGCCATATTTGTGGAGAGTTGTTATTTAAATTTCATTGTCTACTGTTCAGTCCAATAAGGCCACCCTGTTAAAGAAAAAATTTTGGTGCTACCATTTGTTTCCCCCTTGTTTCTGTACCACGGTTCACTGGTAGCAGAGCCAACTCCTCCTTTGGGTTAGCCTTTGCCTTTTATATATTTACCATTATTTTAGTGTTAATTTGTTTTGTGTATAGTTTTGTTATTAAATGGTTCTGTGTTTTTTTGTTTAGCTGCCATGATGTCCGCTAGGGAGTGTGTGGGCGTACAGTATTTGAAGAAGGAGCAGCTCGTTCACGAATTACAACTGTGTGAGCACCCAGTCGATGGAACGGTGCCCAAGTTAGCATCGCGGTTGCGCGCGAGTACTGACGCTCCTGTACGCGTCCGCCCTGTGGTTTTTCCGCCAGTCGGTGAGTCGCATGCATATATATCTCGTAGCTTGTGCACTTTGGAGCCAACCGTAACCCTATTTGAGTCAGAGTTACCTACGTGTCGCCAAGTGGCACGTTTGCAAGCCCACCTGTCCCATTATGCCCGTTATTTATCTGATTTGCAGTCGTTGTCTTTGATTAAAGATGTTACTCAGTTTAATGAACTTTCGGCGTTGGTGCAATCGCTGCAAACGCGTTTGTTGAAGTTGGGTCAGGAGCGTGGTATCGGCGATAGGTTGCACACTGTCACTGACAGTCAGACATCTGCAGTTTCTGAGAGTTTTTCCCGTTTACCACATCCTTTGATTGCCTTACCGCACAAGGTCCACGTTTTAGTGGTGGATTCCTTGCAAGAGATAAAGGCGTTTCTGTGGCTTTTGGTTCAGCTGTCAGTTCATGCTGATGCATTACGTATTGATCATTTCATTATTTTGTCTGTGTTGTACCCCCTGGCTAGGGGTCGTTTAGCAGCTGTCAGAAGTGCTGTGGGGTGGGGGTCCTTGTTTACCGTGCGTGAGCGCATTCTAAAGGACTTGTTGTCTGCGGGTATGTGCGATCAATTGCTCCATGAATATTTTTGGAAGGTGAAGGGGCAATATGAAACATTAGCCCAGTAGTTTGAGCGTGTCCATACTGCCGTCTCTGCTCTCGATGTTGCCATGACTGAGGAAGAAGTGCTGACCATGCTTCTTGATGGGATGCGACCTCAGGACCGAACTGCTTTGGTTCTACTGCTGCGTCCCACTACTTACCAACAGTTTTTTTGAGCTTATTTCGCGTGCTGATTTCCTTGCTTTCAGCGACGCGCAACGTCAGTTGGAGGGTTTGTTGACGCGACCGTCTGGTATCAGACCAAAACCCCAACCTTGGACCTTGGAGGGTATTAAGCGCCGCTGTTTCCGTTGTGCTTCTGACGGACATTTGGTTAGTAATTGTCCTCTGCAGCCCGAGGGCCCGGACCCCCCGCAAGATGCCTTGGTCAACAGGAGGCAGCGTTGTTTTTGTTGAGGTTCGATCCAGCATTTGGTCGCAGACTGTTCCTTGCAGCGCCATCCTCGTGCTCCTATATAACGCCAGGACTGGTGGGGGAGGGCTCACAAGCATAAGCGTAAATGGAGTTGGCTCCTTAATGGTAACTCTGTGTTTGCTCCTAAAGTCCCTCCCCTTCCATACGTGTGTGCTAGGATTGGTCAGGAGCGCGTTTGCGCTTTGTTGGATTCCGGGTGCTCAGATCCATTATTGACAGTCAATGGTACAACGAGTTTAAGCATTTGCGCAGGTTTTCTCTTCCCTGCCCGTGCGAGGGTAGATGTCATATAGCTGATGGTTGTGTCTTGCCTATTTTCGGTGTGGTGTCTGGGAGCATTTAGATTAATGGTTTCTCATGGCCCTTCTCGTTTATTGTGGCTGATAAGCTTAGCACACCTTTAATATTGCGTTGTGATTTTATTCAGCATACCAGGCTGATTACTCGGGGGGCAAGATTTTTTTGAAGTTTCGCCCCGAGATTTGTATTGGGTTTTGTTCTTGTAATCGGCAGTATGGTTTGCATAGTTTCGTTAGTGAGGAAGGTGGCGTGGATCCGGCCCATGTGACTGCCGAAGAAGCTCTCCAGGTTGGGCGCCTAGTTGGCAAGTTTCCCGACGTTCTTACTGATCAGCTTGGTGCCACGCATCTCATTCAGTATGAAATTCAGCTAACTGATGACATGCCCGTTCGGCGTGCGCCGTATCGCCTGTCGCCTCCTATGATGCGTGCCCTTAGGGATAAAATCCAGCAGATGCTGCAGGAGGGTGTTATTCGACCATCTACTTCCCCTTATGCCTCATACATGTTTCTGGTCCCAAAAGCGAACGGCACTGATTTCAGGCCTGTAGTGGATTATCGTGAACTCAATAAGAAGGTCATTCTTGAGTCAGTGCCGTTGCCTGACTTGCATAACTGTTTTTTTTTTTTTGCTTCCAAGGCGCTACCATATTTTCGGTCCTAGATTTGAATCAGGTGTATTATCAAATCCCTCTTGCTGAGTCGTCTAAGCGTGTTAGGCCTTTTGTATGGACTAGAACCTTTTTGAGTTCAATCGTGCCTCCTTTGGTTTAGCTACTGGCGTTGCCATGTTGTCCCGATTGCTAGATAATGTTCTTCACGACCTCAAGTTTAAATGTGTTTACAACTATTTGGATGATCTTGTGGTTTTAAGTCAGACATTTTCTCAACATCTTCAGCATCTACAGGAAGTATTTTGCAGATTAAGGTCTGCAGGTCTCACAGTTAGACCATCAAAAGTCACCTTATGTCGCCCTAGTATTTCTTTTCTGGGGCTTGTTGTCTCGGTTCATGGGGTTGGTATTGATAATGAAAGAACCAAAGCTGTTAGGGCCTTCCCCCCCGCCATCATCGTCGTGGTGTGGCCAGATTTATTGGCATGGTCAATTTTTTTCGTAAGCACATTCCTAACTTTGCTCAACTCGCCGCCCTCCTTAACTGTCTTCGAAAAAAAAATCAGTCTTTGTTGTGTGGGGAGAGCAACAGCAGCAGCCCTTTCAGGCTCTAAAGTCCGCCTTGGCTAATCCTCCTGTTCTGGCTATTCCTGATTTTAACCACACCTTTATCGTGTAGATGGATGCCTCCCATGCTGGGTTGGCTGCCATACTATTGCAGGAACCGGATGGGGAAAGACGCCCTATCGCTTATGCCACTTGGCGCCTAACTGAAGTGGAAAGTAATTATACCGTCTACAAGTGTGAAGCCTTGGCTGTGTTGTTTGTGGTGGAGAAATATGTTTTCTTTTTGGAGCACCGTGAGTTTATGTTAGAAACCGACAATCAGGCTCTTGTTGGGTGTTGGCCTGCCCATAAGAATGGTCGTATTGCCATGTGGGCAGTGCGACTGTTGGCTTTCTGCTTCCATGTCCGACATATTAAGGGTGCTGATAATGAGATTGCTGATGCCTTGAGTCGCATGTTTACTGAGCAAGAGTCTGGTCTGTGTCAACCTAGCTACGGGGTTTGTGCTGTCCTTACTGAAATACCCGGTCTGTTTGGTGATTAGGACGGTGAACAGAGGAGACATCTGTTCCTGGTTTTACTCTGTGTGACCACATGCTTTGTAAGCAGGACCGTGATGGTCGCAATTTAAAGATCTGTCTTCCTGGAGCCTTGGTTCCCATGGTGGTTAAATATTTTCACGATTCTGTGTTGGGAGGGCATCTGGGTATATACAAAACTCTGGCCAAGGTACACGAGAAGTTTTATTGGCCTCACTTGTATCGTGATGCGTGAACAATTGTTATGAGTGTAAGAGGGCTAAACGTGATCCAGGTCTGCATCCTGTGCATGAAGCATATCGCCTGGATAGAGTCTTTGTGGATTATATCAGCTCCCTGCCACGCACCAGGAGGGGTAATAAGTATGTATTTGTTGCAGTTGATGCCTTTTCCCACTTTTTGTGGTTGTTGCCCACTCGAGGAGTTACAGCTTACTCAGGTCATGTCGTGGTTTGGTCCACCCAAGAGTTTAGTCACGGATAATGCTCGTTCGTATCCAGTAATTTTAAGGCATTTTGCTTTAATCAGGGGATCAGATATATTACTACCACCCCTTATCACCCGTGGCCTTCCTCAGCCAAAAGAGTGAATCGTAATCTCAAGTCTCCTTTGTGTATTTACCATGCCCGTGCCCCCTCCAAGTGGGACGAGACCTTGCGGTGGATTAATCAGGCTTTTAATTCAGTGAACCATGAATCTACTGGCACCACACCTAATAGCTTGATGTTTGCTTATCAGGTGAATTCCCCATTGTCCAACTTGTGGAGAATAAATGATTTATTGCCTGACCAGGTATCTCTGGCCATTCTCTGGGAGAATTGGCAGAGGGCCAAGAATAATGTTCTCGCTGCTCATCAGAGGGAGGCCTCTAAATATAATCGAGGCAGGAGCCCCTACCACACTAAGATAGGTGACCTGGTTTTTGTCCGCACCCAGCCCCAATCCGGGTTGTCGCAAGGAAAGCGGAAGTTCCACCCCCGTTTTAGTGGGCACTGTCGTATCATTAAGATACTAGGTCCGGTAACCTTTCAGGTTCAGGATGTGTCATTTGGGAGACTCTCCTGTGTTCACCTTTCCCAGCTCAAATGTCAAATGTGTTTCTGATATGAGGAAGCCCCCCCTTCTCCACCCCCCCCCCCCCCCCGGTGTTGAACTTGTGAGAGGGGTGATTGTGCCATGGCGACAGTATTCCCGATCGATTCTCGATCGTTGGGCCTCTGAGTGGTGTTTCTTTCTCCATTGCAGGGCACCTCCTGGCAGTGGGTGGCGCCGTCTCTGCCCAGTGGCGTGTGTGCTGTCAGTGAAGTTTGGGCGCATGCGGTGCGAGCATTGCCTTTTGCGTTTGACGGTGGGTCCCTCCGCGCTGTCACTAGCCGGGGCTGGTGTTACTTGCCGCTCCCCGGGTCGGTGGTTGGAGTCGTCGCTTGATTACCAGCTTTCTTGCCCTATCTGACTGTGCCGTGCTAAGGTCTGGGTGACGATACTCATGCTGGATCACCTTTCTCGTGGCGATTTCCCTGGACCGCGCCTTGGCAGGAGCTTGTGGCTATGCTGCTCCTAGATATAGTTTACAGGGGAGTACTTTTCCGTCGATGGAAGTTTGGTGCTGTTTGTGTGTTTCAGCGTGCTATGGCTAAGAGGATTATCTTCGTTGTTATGATTGTGTCGGAATCGTGGGCAAACCCCAGTGTTCGTGAGGTACATATGCCGCTACATGAGTGCTGTTTTGGTGTATCAAAGCCCAAGGACAGCAGTGAGACCTTGCGAAGTTACAGCAGAGGCCAGTATTTATTCCATAACTAAACAGAATGGGTAGGGAGAACGCCTCCCATACCTACCTGCACGTACTTGTGAGTTCTCCTTTTGTAATTTGATTCTGCTAAAGTGAAGATGTCTTACACCAAGGGTTTTCAGATTAGCTAGGACCACAGGCCACAAATTCCTCTCTATGACTATGTAAGGATCGCAGCAAGGGAAGAAAATTCGATGTCATTTATTTTACAAAGATTCCTTTTATTTATTTTTTATGCTCTTCTTATTTTAAAACATGTGACTAAGGTGAAGAAGCTCACTGATGCAAGGCATGTCCTCCATAATACCCAAACCACAGACGACTAAAAATGCTGTTTCCCACAGGCCCACGTGCAGCTCATCTACTGGAACTTATCTGTTGTGGAAGTGTGCCACTTTAGAAATAATGTCTAGTAAAATAAGTTATTATTTCGAATATGGATTCCTCTGCCACTGTTCCATCTAGAGTGGCGTGACTCAAAAGTTGTTTAAGGGCAGAGCCACTCCTTTCCAGGCAAGAGTGAAAGGTAGGTAAAAAAGTTTACTAGAATGAACAATGAGCGGTATGCCGCCACCATATCATCTGCGCGAGCTGCGATGTGTCCATCCCTTGTTTAGGCCATATGCAACAGCCGCTTTCGTGTTCTATCTCTGTTATGGAGCAGAAGACATAACACTGATATTCTTGAGATGGGGAACTCCACCTTATGGAGTGTGCCAATGCAACCTTTATTAGTGCTATAATCACAGACTGTAGTGATAACTCTCAACTGCCTGTTACACAGAATTCTTTGACTTTACTTAGGTCTCAGTGGACTTTGTCACAAACATCAGTTCTCTTCTACCCTCAAGCCACTTGGCATGCTTTACGTTGCGGACACTCGTATAGTCCCACGAACACAGGTGACAAGATTTGATGCTGAGGTTTGATGAGTTTTTCCTAAGGATATAATGTTTCATTGTTGGTATCACAATGCTGAAAGCCTTCTACTGTGGTGCCTCTTCCACAAATGATACATATTTGTTCTCCAGAAATTATTATTTTAGACGAAGCTTTACTTCTGTCTGAAGAGAAAACGGTTACTGGTAGCAAAGTAAAAAGGTAATGGATGTTTAACAATTGGAATTATAACAATATCTGCAGAAAATCAATTGATAAAACGCTATAAAGAGAAGCTAAACTTAAAGAACCGCTGCAGTGGAATACTCAAGTACACAGATCAAATATTTTTACGTGAAACACAATTAATTAATTAATTAATTAAACCTTTTTAAATTGGCAACTACCTCATAAACATTAATAACAGGAGAATTTTATTAACGGGAACAACATTTATACACAAACTTAAATGAGTAACATGCATCAGGAATTGTTTTTCCACCTTTTATATTTTAATGAGGAGCCATTGTTTTATCTTTAAATGGCACTTGTATCATCTTCCAGCAAACTTTGTAAGTAATTCCAAATCAAGCGAACTGCAGTTCTGCAAAGTACACAATGTATGAGGGTAAGTCAAAAGTATTCAGATCTCTCTAAAAAGAGAAAAAAAACACTTTTGCAGTAGTCATATGCACTCTGTGAAAGCATACTTACAATTGGTACTACTGTGGTGACATGCAAATCACTTGATCTGTATGGCAACAGAAGTGAGCTGGCAGTGGCAGCACAAAAATATCCACTCCATTAGCGATATGCACAAACGAAGAACAAGGAGTAGTCATAAGATTATTTGGTCATAAGGAGTGAAAGGGGCTGAAATTCATGGTAGACTGTTAACACAGTACAGGGATAGTACATTGCCGTGGTCAAGTTCTTTCAAGTGGGTCGAGAAGTTCGAATGTAGCTGGAAAAAAATGACTCACAAACAGGAAAAAGGGCGCTTGTCAAGATCCACAAGGGCCGACAAAATAGAGCAAGCTCAATTGATAGCTTTGACGAACAGGCGTATTACTATCGATGGCATAGCGTCTACTCTGAATATCAGTCATTGTTCTACCTGAGCCGTAGTCAAAATTGCTGTTTTGAAGAGCGCGCCGCAGCGCGTAGTGTGAAGCAATCGCCGCCGGCCGAAGTGGCCGAGCGGTTCTAGGCACTTCAGTCTGGAACCGCGGAACCGTTACGGTCGCAGGTTCGAATCCTGCCTCGGGCACTGATGTGTGTGATATCCTTAGGTTAGTTAGGTTTAAGTAGTTCTAAGTTCTAGGGGACTGAAGACCTCAGCAATTAAGTCCCATAGTGCTCAGAGCCATTTGAACCATTTTGAATCAGTCACCCTCCGTTTCTAGCGGTGGCGCCGCTGTGGCAATCACAGCTTTGGCGCCTCCTTCTGGTGGGAAAGGGGAAAGGTTATGTGTTCACGCGCATTTAAGGGGCGCTATGAGCTCGCCAGTCGGTCAGTCTGGGTCAGTCTCTCGTCCCCAGCTTGCTAGTCTGTCTCTCGTCCGCATTTGTTAGGCAGTTAGTGTCTGTCTTTCGTTCGGAGTGCTAGTATGTCTGTCGTTTGGATCAAAATTATCCGGCAAAATGAGTCTTTCCCCTCCACCAGTAAGAGAACTCAGCGAGTGGTCGCCCGGTCGGGGCTTAGTTCCTGCATCTGAGTCTGCATGTTAGGCCGCCAATGTGCTCGAGTTTGCTCAGACAATGGTCACTGGCGGTTGGATCGATCGGTTGGTCAGTCGCGCACTGAGACACAAGATGACTGGTCCATCTTGAGCGTCGGCGCAAATCAGGTCGCCACGTGAGTCCAGTGGGCCACGGCGTATAGCGAGGGGTAGTGACTTAGTAGTCGACACGAGAGCAACAGGAGTCAACCCACGACATCAGTCTGGCCGGTGCGAGCTGCGTCGCCGTGAGACGGGAGATCAGCGCGCCTTCCTGCGTCCGTTGAAGCAGCTGGCAGCGGACGGTTCGGGAGAGCGATTTGGGAATGCTGCGCCAGGTCTTCTCGAGAAATCGCAGTTTATTAGAAGTTAAGTGATTGGTGATATGTTGTTTGATTTACTATTGTTAAATTATACTTGTTTTCTTGGTGAGGTCACCAGCCGTTTTGCTTTGGGGTCGTCCCACCATTCTTCTCGTTTGCCCTCCCGTGGGAAAGTGGTTATTTATGAACTGGGTGGTCCGGTTTTCCCTTGTGGAGTAGGGGCAGTTAGAGCAACCTGCGGTTCGGGTTGTTCGGTTATCTCCCTATCAATCTACTGTACGTTAGTAGTTGCCTCTGTCATGTTTGTCGGATCTGGTGTGGTAACGAATTTGTTGCTTGGAGTGTAACGGCATAATACCTGAAATATGTTTTGATCTTTTATTGCTTATGATCTTGAGAGGCGGTATCTGTGTACTGTAGAGCATCTTAACTATTGTTTGGCAAACCTTATAAAATTTTATATAAGATCGCATTTCATGGGATTTTATTTAAACGATCATTTTAGTATATAAAGTTGCCACCCTTTCACCATAAGACTTTTCTTAGAAGTTAAAATAAAGTTGCACCTTTGGTGGCAAGGTTAATATTTTAATTGTTAGCGTTTTGTACCATTTCCATTACTCCTGGGGGGGGGGGGTGCATAGTTTGTGTGCTTGTGTAAATTGTTAAAACTCTTAGTTTAAAGTTATCTGGTGTGTTGCAGATTTGCACCAGTGTAGTCTTTCAGAGACTGTTGTGAGCGGTCGTAACTACTGCCATGTCAAAAGGGAGCGGCAGAGTTTTCTGCCTGAAAGCTCTTACAGTCAAAACTTGTTTTTTTTTTTTGCCTCTGAATAAATTGTAACTTTGATATTTAGAGGGTGCTTTCTGATTATAATTTTAAACATTTCTTTTAAAAAACGCTTTTAGGCACTATTAAAGTGAATAAAATTACCATTTGTTAAAAGGAATTTGGTTATGATTTGATCAGTTACTCCCTGGCAACTACTTAAATGCTTACATAGTGTGATTAAATGTATTAATGTTCTCGATGAATTGCTAGTAACTAAAATATATTTTTAAGAATATTCTTTGAAAATAAATCATGGTTCACTGCCAATACCATCATCCATGATGGACTTGGCTTCCATAAAGTTTGTTTGTCATGAACGCCATGACAACTCACTGAAGAACACAAACTTAGGAGTCTTGAGGTCAGCCAATACTTACTCGACCTTTATGGCAGGGAGTCGAGCCATTTTTGGAAATAACAGCTATGCATGATGAAACTTGTGCTCATCACTATGAGCCAGAATCAAAATGCTGGTGTATGGAGTGGAAGAACCCAGAATCACCAGTGGAGAAAATATTCTAGTCTGCAACATCAGCAGCAAAGGTTATGCAAAACGTGTTTTGGGATGCAAAAGGAATATTACATGGGGAAGGGGAAAACCATCAACGAAGTCTATTACTGTGCGTTGTTGACCAACAAACTTAACCTTACACTACATGAATTTTTATTTTAGCGCACAAAATATATATATGGTAGAAAATATTGACCAATGAATCGGAAAATGTGGGAAAAATTATATAACTCATTTAACAATGTGAAAGTCATTATTTATTACTTGTTGCCATTTCGCAACATCATTTGTTTAGACATAATGCACTCCCCAGTTGCCAAAACTTTTACAACAGCAAATCAAACAGGAAAATTAAGTAACAAATACAGTTTATGGAACAAAGATTTTATAAGATATTTGATTTTGAATTTGAATTTCATATTATTGATCTCAATGGCATATAAAGCAGGATAGTTCTGTCAAGTAAATCTGAAAACATTAAAATCGCAGTAGATGATATTTAGTGAAACAGTTACCTTTCTTGTTAGGACACAGCTCCACGTTACATTTTTCGAATTTAATAACCTTGGAAATTTTCCTTTTTTGCACATCTGTTTTTTATCTAAATAAACAGGCCAGTGTCCAACCTTATCGAATCTGATATTTTTAGATGTATGGTGTGAAGCTGTCTTCTGTTTTGCTGGTTCAATCCTAAAATTCGCTAATTGGAGCTCCTTAGCTTGAGACACTGGGTTGCACATGTGATGCTGTTAACTCTGCTGTACAAAATCCAGCTGTTGATTGTGGCTACATCAACAAGATGGTAAAGTATTCGAAAGTACCACTTCTTACTATGCATTATGATTCTGTATCTCCCAATGAGGCTGTCTAGAAGATCCACCCCCGATATGCTTGTTATAAATTTGCACAATTTTTGGACAAATACAAAAATGTTCCTTCCTACTTCTATCATATGTCTTTACATTGCTTACAGGGTCACTTCCTACAAACGTGGATAACAACATGACTGTCTTGTTGTCCTTCCAGAGTACATTTGAGACCTCTGTTCCTTCATAATTTCGAATAAACTCAAGTATTTTACCCCTTTCCTCTTTACTCAGGGACATTTCGTCTGGGAGTTTCTTATTGTGAACTCTATTTCTGCTAACAGTTCCTAGAAATAAAATGCATTAGCGGTATTGATGTGTAATAATTATCAAAGTAAATTTTGTCATTTTGATTCTCTGGTACATTCTGACATAATCTAACAACCACATTGCTGTTGCACATACAATACTGCATCATTCTTGTCCCATTCATGTTCACATCCTGTATACATCTCTACTTTGTAAGCATACCCAGATACACCACAAAGTAAAAACAGTTTATAGCCACATTTATGGTGTTTATCTGGCATGTACATTTTGAAATGGTGCCTGGCTTTGGTAGAACACATCTGTTCATTTACAGTTAATGACTCCTCCATTGGAACTGAACCAAATTTTTCATTCAGGTGAGTAAAAATAAGTCTTATCTTTCTGAGCTTGTCTTCTCCATTAGTATTTGCTAAATTGTCTTGAAAGTGTAAGGAGCGCCTCAGTTGCTCAAATTTATTGACAGTAATATTGTCCTGTACAACTGATGGGCCCACTACGTTATTGCAAGACATCCTCACATTTTTCAGTGTTACAACAGAATAGAGGATACAAACACCTAAAAACTTTTGAAAATATATGCTATGGTAACATTGCTGGACTCAGAGAATTTCATCTGGGTACTATAAAAATCAACTCTAAAATATTTTCATTGAAAAAATACGAAAAGAAATCACATCGAGTTCCCTTTGATAATAGCTCATCTGGTAAAGCTTCTTTTCCAAGAAAAGGTTGCTCTACATACTTCGTCTCTCCTTTCTTCCACAACACATCTCGTGTTTTCTTTATCTGTGATGTACTGTTCTTACATTGCGCAGATATTGCAGCAGAACCGCCTCTCGTACTTGCAGTTGTATTTCGTGCTGCAACTACCGAGGTGTCTGCATTGATTGACTGCCCAGCACATTCAGAATCATTTAAGTCACACTGGATTCAATAAGATTAACAGTTTCACTGTATGATTTCAAGAATTTATTGTTGGTGTCACATATTTCATCTTTATCACCACTGCCATCTTCACTTTCACTCGGAACTGATATTAAAAACCAAATTTCTTCTGTCAACTCCTTTAATCGTCCATCATCATCCATAAAATAAATTCTTTCAGGATTCATGATACTTTTATAAAAGAAAGAGCATCAATTCACTGAAATTGCAGCATCAGTGCTGCGTGCAAGCTTTCTAAGCAAGTATGCGACAATGCTATGACTAAATACATAGTGTTGCCAAACGGCAACTTGTAATTTTCTGTACACAGAAACTTACTTTTAAGGAAAAAAGTGTTCAACATGTTTTCTACTCTTATTAAATCTCTGTAACACGATAATTTTTTTTTAGTTGACAGAAGTTGTGTCAGTTTATAATTAATTTACGTAATTTAATGCTCAACTATGAGTTAAATTCACTGGAGCGCTCTTTGTTGCATTTCACCTCAATTCAAGACTGTGCTGCCATCTGTGGAGCAAACGATAAACTAAATTCTTAGAATAGACTCCAATGTATACAATATGCAAGACCACCTACAATACATCAGACCACAACACAGAAACCAAGATGGTGGCCGTCTTAGGCCAAGTATTTCAGCGCTGCCCTAATACGAATAAATTACAAACTTCATAAATGGAAAGTAGATTCTAAATTGCGTGAGAAATGCATTGTTATGTATTTTTCTATCTTCAAACTTAAATAAAAAGTTGTCACTAAAGCCACAAATTACGTAATATGAACTATGACGAAGTAAAATTATGAGATGCAACTCAAAAACAAATCCAAAAAACTACTACAAAACACATGTAAATGGCATATTTGGACCCTAATAATAATTTGCACAATAGAAGCTACATAGCAATAATAAATGAGGCGTGTAACTAAAGCTCAAAATTGTATTAAACAATATGCAGTTAATTCTAGTCACTGTCATTTCGTAATATGTTAGAAGTGTTTGATTTTGAGTACCTGTTGGATTTATTTGCTGCTCAGTTTGGCCACTTTGCGTTTTGTTATTTTTGCTGCAGTGTCTTCATGAGTTCCTCTTTTTTGTTTGACTAGTGTTCGAGCAATTTCCTTTGAAACACACTTTTCATTCAACAGTTTTGTGTAATTATTAATAAAAATATTTGAAAGCACTTTAATCCTTATCTTGATTATTGTCTTTAAAGGAATGCCACATTTGCATACATCACTGAGGTTACTAACGGCATTTTCACACAATTGAGTTCCTAGGGCAAGTACTGAATCCCTCTGATTTATCAAGTTTTAGGAATTCTGGTTCATATGTGCTGCTAATCAGAACTTGAAAAAGTTTATATATATTACAACACAAGGAAATCATTATAGAAGAAGGACACTTCAATCCCCCACGATTCAGTTGGTTGAAATAGGAAAGGAGTTCTTTGGTTTCACACTGCAACCAAATTTCATCCTGTGTCTGCAACATTTCTTCACAGCCTGAAAATTTTCCACCTTTTTGCAGCTTCTCAAGCACTGTTTTGCTGGTGTAGCTAGCAATACAAGCCAAGACTTTCAAGTCTTCATCCATCATGGGAATGTTTGCTAGTTCCTCTAGAGCAGGTTCTAATTCATCTAAATTTTCATACATTTGGTGTTTTATGCTGTAATTTACTTTTGCTGCAAAATCATTTAATGTAAATTCACCATGTTTAGTAGATCTGAGCTTTAGTAGACTTATTACTCTCAGTTTCCTCTCAGATTCCAAGATTTGCTCAAATGAAACATTATATGTGCATCCACTTAGCCTTCTATAAGCTCCAAATCTTGCTTCCAAAGCATTAGTTTGTAATTTTGCTGTAAGAATATAGTGTTAAAATGTATCTGCATAACTGAACTGTCGTTGCAAGTGTGTGAGAGAAAGCAGTACATGTTTCATTGGTTAATTTTCCATCAGTAGGCAATGCATGCCAGATATCAAGAAATTTTTTTCAAATTTTCAAGAAACACACGTTTGGAGTCAGTAGGTCCAGTGATTGGGCTAGAATTATCATCTGATGTGTATTTGCCTTTAATGGGATGCTGTACATTAGAAACTGTCCTCCATTTAATGATTAATTTCAAAAACTGAATAGTGCCATCACAAATCTCAATCCCCTGGCTTTTCAAAATTTCTAGTGCTGCCACATTTTTAGAATCAAAAACACTGAGAGCAAGGGTAACATTCTGTCTCTCAATAGAAGTTGGATATACTGCCTTTCTCACTAGCTTTGGGGCAAGTTTCAACAGTTTATTTTTCTCAGAATGAAACAGGTTCCTCAAATCTGAAAACATTGCTTCACTGACAGTATATTCACATGCAGCATCCCCTTCATCACTGTGCAGAAAGGTATTGATGAAAGCAAGTGTATCCTCAATATTTGGTATTATGAAGGATTCATTTTTTCCATTCAACCAGTTATTTCTGATACACTTAAGCAAGTGCACATTGTCAGACAGAAGAAAGAGAAATTTGGATGGAGCGACTGGATTTGTAATACACGGCTGTAAAGTGCCACCACACATAAGCTGATACATTTTCCTAATAGTGCTATGGTTATCTGTTACCAGGCATATAACATCATACTTAAGCTCATGCATTAACTTTAATACATCAATTGTCATTTTCAGTAGAGTATCAGGATTAACATTTTTTACAGGAAAGAGAGCTATCACTTCTTTATAATCAGAATGTAAAGATGATGCCATCGAAACCTGCATTGTACCTGCTGTTGTAGTATCTGAAGTATTCTCAGCTACACCTAGTATCTTTCCTGCCTTATAAGAGAATTTTGAATTAACATAAACTTCATCTAGCATCACTGAAATTACCTCGTCACTTCCCTGAAGAAATTTATTTTTTTCCCTCAAAAAAGCTACCTGTGATGGACCAATACAAGGTTTATTTGGACCCATTTTGCATAGAAACTGCCTTAAATAGACAGGATGAGGTAATGTTAACACATTTGTTTTTCTCAAGTGATGGTAGGGACCAGGAAATGAAAAGCAAATGGTTGCTGCCCATATCAAAAGTTCAGCAGAATATCTACATTGCTTTGTTATTGCGAGTTGTTATTGCTGCAAAACAAATTCTATTTTAGGTGCTATTTCAGCGTCAAAATCACTACCATCTCTTAGTGCTTGTTTGAGAACATTGACTAAAATCATAATCTTGTCAACGGTGCCAGTAGAGTTATCTGTGAAACCATTTAGGTGACTCACCAGATTATCAAATTTCGTCCACTTGTCACATTTCAAGTTCTCTTCCTCCCCAGACTGTAGTATCCATTTCAAGATTTCTGTAGGCAAACACACATTTTTGTGAAACACTTTTACTTCCAAGGAACTTGATATCTTGAAGCACACTGAAACTAATTGCACATCACTGACTGAATCATCCTTTAATTTAATGAAAGATACGTAGTCATCCTTCACTAAAATTGTAAATGGAAAAACATTCATTTTCTCCACTTCGCTTTTAAAATGCTGAAAGTCAGGTATATTGCCATTTTCGCACCACTTACTGAAATTACATTCATCACATTCCAGTAGCTGTTGAACACGATCTTCAGGATTCTTCCTTTGCTTAGGAACTGGTACTGTGTGATAAGAAGGTTGATTAGGAAAGATGGTTGGAAATGCATCATCTGTTAGTTTTGGTGTTTTTCGTGGCACACGTATTGGTTCACTATTTTCCACAGGAAAAATGTCTTCTGTAACCACAAACTTAGGTTCAAAATGCTTAATGCATACCACAGCTTTATCGTTCACTTCAAAATTATCCCTATGAATTAGTTTAATCCATTTGTCCCTCAATGCTGTTTCCTTGGGAAACTTAAATGTTGAGGTATCGTATGTTTTGCCGTAATTGGATTTACATCCTGGTACACAACAGCTACGACCCATTGCAAGAACAGTTTACACTTTAAATTATGCCGAACTTACTACAGAATCTAGAAAATAAATACTAGAGTAGCACTTTTGACGACATTCACAGCATATAGCATAAATAACAGCTAGTAATAAGTGCTTCCGCTCCTCTTGAACGTCACGCATACAATGTTACATACACGCATTATGGAAACACAAGCACGCTGGTTTGTTTCCCCCACGATTGCCGCCATATTGTCAACTATCGATATCTGCCTTAAGGTCTGATTTATTGTAGGTGGTCTTGCAATATGCATGGTGTTGCCATCTGGCAACAAGAAGTACGCTCGAAAAACGTAACGAATATTAGCGTTGCCAAACGGCAACAACATGCAGTGTAGGGTTAAACCAGCAATTCGCAATAAAGGATGAGGTATTTTGTGATGGTAAATTTTATTGTTACACAGTAACGCTCATCCTCACATGGCTCGCCTCACCCTTGACACAATCCAGAAATTGTGTTTCGAGCCACTGGAACATACACCGTAGCCGAGATCATTCTCCATCAGACTTCTATTCATTTGGGTCGTTGAAAGAATCTTTGCGAGGTCACCGATTTTCCTCAGACACAGAGGTGCTAGAAGTGGTGCATCACTGGCTTCACAACCAACTGCAAACCAGTGACTTCACAACCACAGCAAACCAGTTTGGCAGACATACACAAGCTTGTGGACGGTTGGACCAAATGCATTTCAAAGAAAGAAGACTACACGTACTGAAAAGTAACGTGTAAATCAAATTGTATTTTTGAAGTAAATGGAGTATCTCATCAAAAGTCCGAATAATTTTTGGCTTACCCTTATAAAACTGTACCCTCGTCATTTATGTTTCAATCTGGACTCCAGTGAGCAACGATGTTGGTCAACCATGTATTGACTCCTGCTTGAAAGTTAAACAGGACAATTCAGACAGAACTGCCAGTCGTGCTGAACTCATTTATGGAACAGATTATGTCAGCTACTATCCTCTGCCGAAAATTTTTGTTAATACTTCTAGGTTGGTTACATGACAGAAATGTTAGCTTTGCTACAACGGTATGTAATTTTTTTAGATTAATAGCTTGACCTTCAGTTACTGTGTAATTCCCACAGTGAACTATGTACTTCCTGTAGCGTATCGACTGTATTCGGTAAAAAATACGTCAGAGCTGCAACAGAGACAGCCGCAGGTGGGAGCATAATACATCGTAAAGCAAAACTCGGCCAAGTGGCGTTGTGAAGCAGAGCCATCTGGGCGCGGTATAGTAACCGTCGGTTGTGAAAACACACTTGACCTCTTAACAACAAATAATACTGAGTTAACAATGAGCATCAAACGGATATAGGAATCTGTGAAAACAGGGCTGTTGTAGTGAGACTGAAAATTGTAACCCCGAATTCTTCCAAAAATAAACGAAAAATATACCTATTCAAAACAGCAGATAAAAGTTCACTTGGCGCCTTCCTGAGAGACAATCTCCACTCCTTTCAAATTAATAATATAAGTGTAGACCAGATGTAGCTTCAATTCAAAGAAATAAGAAATAGCATCGGCAGCAATTGAGAGATTTATACCAAATAAATTAACAAACGACGGAGCTGATCCTCCTTGGTAGACAAAATGGGTCAAAACATTGTTTCAGAAACAACAAAACAAACATTCCAAATGTAAACAGACGCAAAATCTCCAAGATTGGCGATCTTTACCAGAAGCTCGAAATTTAGCGCGGACTTCAATGCGAGATACCGCTAACAGTTTCCATGACGAAACTTTGTCTCGAAACCTGGCAGAAAATCCAAAGAGATTCAGGTCGTATGTGAAGTATTTTAGCGGCAAGACACAATCAATGCCTTCTCTGCACGATAGCAATGGAGTTACTATCGAAGACAATGCTGCAAAAAGAGAGTTACTAAACACAGCCTTCCGAAATGCGTTCACAAAAGAAGACGAAGTAAATATTCCAGAATTCGAAACAAGAATAGCTGCCAAAATGAGTAATGTAGAAGTAAATATCCTCGGAGTAATGAAGCAAATTAAATTACTTAATAAAGTCAAGTCTTCTGGTCCAGACTGTACACCAATTAGCTTTCTTTCCGAGTGTTCTTATACATTGTATCCATAGTTAATAATCATATACAAACATTCACTCGACGAAAGATCCGTACCCAAAGACTGGAAAGTTGCACAGGTCACACCAATATTCAAGAAAGGTAATAGGAGAAATCCACTTAATTACAGGCCCATATCATTAACATCGATATGCAGCAGTATTCTGGAACATATGTTGTGTTTGAACATTATGAATTACCTCGAAGGATACGGTCTATTGACACACAGTCAACATGGGTTTGGAAAACATCGTTCTTGTGAAACACAACTAGCTCTTTATTCGCATGAAGTGTTGAGTGCTATTGACAAGGGATTTCAAATCGATTCCGTATTTCTGGATTTCCGGAAGGGCTTTGACACTGCACCACACAAGCGGCTCGTAGTGAAAATGCATGCTTATGGACTATCGTCTCAGTTGTGTGACTGGATTTGCAATTTCCTGTCAGTGAGGTCACAGTTCGTAGTAATTGACGGGAAGTCATCAAATAAAACAAGTGATTTCAGGTATTCCCCAAGATAGTGTTATAGGCCCATTTCTGTTCCTTATCTATATAAAGGATTTGGGAGACAATCTGAGCAGGCGTCTTCGGTTGTTTGCAGATGACACTGTCGTTTATCGACTAATAAAGTCATCAGAAGATCAAAACAAACTGCAAAACGATTTAGAAAAAGTGTCTGAATGGTGCAAAAAGTGGCAGTTGACCCTAAATAACGAAAAGTGTGAAGTCATCCACATGAGTGCTAAAAGTAACTCGTTAAACTTCGGTTACACGATAAATCAGTCTAATATAAAAGCCGTAAATTAAAGTAAATACCTAAGTATTACAATTACGAACAACGTAAATTGGAAAGAACACATAGAAAATGTTGTGGGGACGGCTAACCAAAGGCTGCGTTTTATTGGCAGGACACTTAGAAAATGTAACAGACCTACTAAGGAGACTGCCTACACTACGCTTGTCCGTCCTCTTTTAGAATACTGCTGCGCGCTGTGGGATCCTTAACAGATAGGACTGACGGAGTACATCGAAAAAGTTCAACGAAAGGCAGCACGTTTTGTACTATCGCGAAATATGGGAGAGACTGACACAGAAATGATACAGGATTTGGGCTGGAAATCATTAAAGGAAAGGCGTTTTTCGTTGCGACGGCATCTTCTCACGAAATTCCAATCACCAACTTCCTCCTCTGAATGCGAAAATATTTTGTTGACGCCAACCTACATAGAGCGGAACGATCACCACGATAAACTAAGGGAAATCAGAGCTCGTACGGAAAGATATAAGTGTTCATTCTTTCCGCGTGCTATACGAGATTGGAATAATAGAGAATTGTGAAGGTGGTTCGATGAACACTCTGCCAGGCTTTTAAATGTGATTTGCAGAGTATCCATGCAGATGTAGATGGAATGATACAGTATTTGGCTTGGACACCATTAAAAGAAAGGCGTTTTTCGTTGTGACGGAATCTTCTCACAAAATGCCAGTCACCAGCTTCCTTCTCTGAATGCGAAAATGTTTTTTTTTTTACACCAGCCTACGTAGGCAGAAACGATCACTACGATACAATAAGGGAAATCAGAGCTCGTATGGAAAGAAATAGATGTTCATTCTTTCCACGCGCTATACGAGATTGGAATAATAGAGAATTGTGAAGGTGATTCGAAGAACCATCTGCCAGGCACTTAAATATGATTTTCAGATTATCTATTTAGATGTAGATGTAGATAGCGACTTTGCAGTACGCTAGAGGAGGATGGAAGCCTGTACTCACTTGCTACTATGGGAGAGTCTAGAGTACGTGCCTTAAACGTTTAAGTTCTCAGCCATTCCCATTCACATACTAAGTGACTCTCGCCTCAGTATCACAGCCTAAACCATGAGCCTGTGACACCCAGAGCGACATCCCAGAGTGCAGTATGGAGTCCGCTGTTCGACCACGAGACTGGGCAGCCTGCCGTGAGTCACAAGGGAGCCGCTCGCTCGGTGAGTAATAGTTTTAGAAGTAGAGGATGAGGCAGGAATAGCTTCAGGCCCACCTAAAGTCCGTCCCAGTAAGACTGGATGCTAGGAAATAATAGATAATGGTTGGAAAGACAGGTCGCTGGATATTTTTCACGATACTTAGAAACGGTCGCAGTGTCAAAATAGCAGGCAGAAACAGTGGCACAGTCTTTTGAATAACAGGATACTGAATTTTGTATTGCGGGAAACAATGACAACAAAACAGGCAACGAACTCCATGACAGATCTATTCAGGAACCTGTGTAAGTTACTGAATGTGAAGAAGTTAAGAACGAGCTCTCTCCATCGACAAGCCAATGGAAAAAGTGAAAGAGTGCACAGGACAATCAGGAAGATGCTTAGATACTACAGTGACCCACATCAAACCGACCAGGATGTCTATTTGAAGTACATCGTCTCCGACTTAAAGCAGCATGCAAATTCAGGATTATGGCTATATGAAACAGCATATGGTCGTAAAATGACGTCACCATTTGACATATTGAAAGCAGAGAAAGGGAAGCCTAGAGAGTATGTTAAGCAATTTGCCAGAGCGATAAGGAAAATTTGGAATACAGTAGAGAGGGCAAATACACGAACTCTAGAGAAAAAGGAAGAAGCAGTGGGCCGTATAGCAAGAATGCCACAGTATAAGGTTGGTCAGCAGGTGATGCTGTCAACTTCATATACACCTAAGGAAAAGATGAAGAAGCTTTTTGCAAAGTATCAGGGGCCATACCAAGTGGTAGACACTACGTCACCAATAAATGTCAAGATTCAGTTGTCGAGGAGGCCGATAATTGTGCATGTAGGGCGGCTGAAAGCTTTTCGAGGGAGTACGGTAGTTATTCCAGGGATAGGAATGTGAACCACAAGGGGAGAGTGAGGCGAAAGCTATCAGAAGAGGAAAAAAGGAGCTGTGGAATAAACAGTGATGAAGAACCAGTATGGATTAAGGCCTAGGAAAAAGAAATTGATATTTTTTTAGGTTATGTATACCTTTAGTGCAATTAGTATAAGCAGCTTTGGAGCAGCAAAGAATTAAAGGGGGAGAATAGTAATAGGTACTCGTGCTCATAGGTGAGGTTTGGAGAAGGACGTATTGAATAACACACGACTGCTGCAACTCACCTGTGGAGTAAAGCGGTATACCTGAGCTGTAGAAGAGGCACTTAATCAGAATACCAGGGAACTACAAACTGAAGTGGAAGCCTTAGAAAGGGACAAAGTAGAAGTTAGTGTTTGGCAAGCACAAAGGAAAGTGAGAAAACTATAGGAGGCTATGTAGTAGGCTGTAAGGGGTCGGTCAGAGGTAAATTTGTTATTCGCAGAACAGTATTTAAAGGGTTTAACTAAAGCACAAAAGGAACTACCACCGGATTTTAGGTACGTTTTAGATTCCAAGCGCACAAAAACTCAGCTTTTTATTTCAAGATGGCCACAGTATCAGCGAGAACTGATGAAGCGAAAGTTTATATTTCCGTTTCTATACCAGTAACAGGGAAACAAGCACATCATAACTACTATAGTTCATGCAAATCCTGTAATTTGGGGATTTTGAAGAAATCTGTAAGAGTAAAAATGCAGCACCTGCAGTTAATTGCAAAAGACAAGGGAAAATACACTCCTGGAAATGGAAAAAAGAACACATTGACACTGGTGTGTCAGACCCACCATACTTGCTCCGGACACTGCGAGAGGGCTGTACAAGCAATGATCACACGCACGGCACAGCGGACACACCAGGAACCGCGGTGTTGGCCGTCGAATGGCGCTAGCTGCGCAGCATTTGTGCACCGCCGCCGTCAGTGTCAGCCAGTTTGCCGTGGCATACGGAGCTCCATCGCAGTCTTTAACACTGGTAGCATGCCGCGACAGCGTGGACGTGAACCGTATGTGCAGTTGACGGACTTTGAGCGAGGGCGTATAGTGGGCATGCGGGAGGCCGGGTGGACGTACCGCCGAATTGCTCAACACGTGGGGCGTGAGGTCTCCACAGTACATCGATGTTGTCGCCAGTGGTCGGCGGAAGGTGCACGTGCCCGTCGACCTGGGACCGGACCGCAGCGACGCACGGATGCACGCCAAGACCGTAGGATCCTACGCAGTGCCGTAGGGGACCGCACCGCCACTTCCCAGCAAATTAGGGACACTGTTGCTCCTGGGGTATCGGCGAGGACCATTCGCAACCGTCTCCATGAAGCTGGGCTACGGTCCCGCGCACCGTTAGGTCGTCTTCCGCTCACGCCCCAACATCGTGCAGCCCGCCTCCAGTGGTGTCGCGACAGGCGTGAATGGAGGGACGAATGGAGACGTGTCGTCTTCAGCGATGAGAGTCGCTTCTGCCTTGGTGGCAATGATGGTCGTATGCGTGTTTGGCGCCGTGCAGGTGAGCGCCACAATCAGGACTGCATACGACCGAGGCACACAGGGCCAACACCCGGCATCATGGTGTGGGGAGCGATCTCCTACACTGGCCGTACACCACTGGTGATCGTCGAGGGGACACTGAATAGTGCACGGTACATCCAAACCGTCATCGAACCCATCGTTCTACCATTCCTAGACCGGCAAGGGAACTTGCTGTTCCAACAGGACAATGCACGTCCGCATGTATCCCGTGCCACCCAACGTGCTCTAGAAGCTGTAAGTCAACTACCCTGGCCAGTAAGATCTCCGGATCTGTCCCCCATTGAGCATGTTTGCGACTGGATGAAGCGTCGTCTCACGCGGTCTGCACGTCCAGCACGAACGCTGGTCCAACTGAGGCGCCAGGTGGAAATGGCATGGCAAGCCGTTCCACAGGACTACATCCAGCATCTCTACGATCGTCTCCATGGGAGAATAGCAGCCTGCATTGCTGCGAAAGGTGGATATACACTGTACTAGTGCCGACATTGTGCATGCTCTGTTGCCTGTGTCTATGTGCCTGTGGTTCTGTCAGTGTGATCATGTGATGTATCTGACCCCAGGAATGTGTCAATAAAGTTTCCCCTTCCTGGGACAATGAATTCACGGTGTTCTTATTTCAATTTCCAGGAGTGTATGTACAAATGGAGGAAGGAAAATTACAAAACTGCCACTGAGGGAAAATCACAGTCTGTCCAAATATGATAATAAGAGAGGGGCAGGATTCCTGCACAGTGAAATTGCTAATGGGACAAAAGGAACTAAGAGAATGCAATAAAGAAGTACTCGAGCCAGAATTGCACTTTCAGCGGCTCTAGGCGCATTGGTTGTACTCTACCTTTAACACGATGGTAGTAACGGCTAGTTGTTTCGATCAGGGGAAGCTTACACCAGCGAAGAGGCTAGAACTAAACGGAAGGGATTTGTTATTAACTGGAACAGCGAGCGAGATAATGGGGCCTACTCTCTGTTTGCCTGACACGATTTAAGGGATAAAAGCTGAATATTTCGGAGCCTCACATGTATTGGCCAGAGGAGCTCACGGAACTGCTACCTGCCGGAAATCTTAGCAGTTCAAATCAAACTCTAGGGTCGGAATTAACGCAGTCTATAAACACATTTCTGAACCGGCAGGAGGGAAGAGACTCCATGGAAACCTTATTGCAGCATTTAATTCATATCGCGAAAATCAGTACAGGAAAGAGACAATATTGACTATTGTCCTATCAACCACTACAGCAGCACTTGTTTTGCCCAGTGTAGTCCTTATTGTGGTACACAGAAGACGAAGCACAAGACTGAGCTTGGACCCAGCCATTATTCACATCCAAGTGGATTAGATACCCAGAACATAAAAGCAACAGAATATAGCTGAACGCACGGGAGGATAGTGTTAAGAATAATTGGTTCATTTTAGCTTTTAAGTTGGGCATAGAGCATTAGAGGTAACTGTGCGAAAAACCTATAATGAAACAAGCTCCAAGGTGTTTGAATTAAGGCGCAGGACAAGGTGCGCTGTAGCAATGTGTAAGATTAAGTGATCGGGTTAAAGGAAACAATTGTTAGAATAATTCTTAAGAAACGAAACAGGGCTGACAGAGCAAGTTGCCAGGAACTGTTGTGTGAAGGATAATCTAGTTTGGTTGACCTGAGAGACGGAATTTGATAAAAAGGAGGGCAATCTAGCGTAATAGAAGGGCAGTCTAGCGTATCGACAGTACTTGTTCATAAAATACTCTGGAGCGGAAGTCATTAGCAACAGAGACAGCCGCAGGGAGACGAGAGTGTTATGTGTTGCAAAGCAAAACACGGCCAAGTGGCATTATGCACAGTATAGAAACATGACACTGCAGTACACTAGCGGAAGGATGGAAGGCTCTCCTCGCTTGCCACCACGAAAATGTTTAGAGTATATACCTTAAGTTGTAAACGAACATAGTCTACAGCATGTAAGTGCCCAGCCATTCGTGTCGTAAATGATTTTTGTCTTAGAATCACAGCCTAAACCATGAGCCTGTGACACACAGAGTGCAGTAACGACTCCACTGTCCAACCACAAGACAGTGCAGCCCAGTCTGAGTCACGAGGAAGCCGCCCACTCACTGGAGGAAGTTCACTGCCGTCATCAGCTGCGCCATCACGCTGTATTCTTGATCAGAGCCAGAGATGTCGCTGACAGTGACTTTCGAGTGACACCACGCTCGGCCCCGCTCTTCATGATCTCAAAGATGACAGATGTCAACTCTTTTGCATATGAGCAACTGGACGCCTCCACCAAGCTTTTCCTGATGTACTATGGCCCAGGGCCAGAATAAAGAATAACAAATCTACTGTCATCCTGATGTCTCATTTTACTCTCAACACTCTTAAGGATCATTTAACATTCCAACGATGCATTATCTCGTGAAGTGCAAGATAAGAATTTTTGAAAATGTGAACGATATTCCTCCACTTATGGTGCCTGCTACATATATTTCGAAACAAAAGCATCCAAAAAACTGCAAGAACATCACATAATGGTGATGCTAGTAATGGACATGTTACTCATAATGAGATTTGTATTAATCTTATTCTCTAAATACCGCTTTAAAATGTACAGTATTTATGGTAATTTTACTACGAAAATTAATACTGACAACAACTCCAATCTATTTTGTCATTTTAAGTATCTATTTTAATACTGCCTTGAGGGTTGCTTTATTTAATTTCCACTGAGTACCTTCATACTGATATCTTCAGTGTAGAGATTGTTAAAACTGAAGAGTTATGAGACAAAATTTAACATTCATAGTGAGCTGTTACATTAGAAGTGTGCGAATTAGGGGTCGTGTTTTTTGTACTTCAGAAATTATAGTTGTATTTATTGTTTCAACATGACATTACTGAGAAAACAATTCCATTTGTCTTTTTACTTAAGTACACTACCCACTAGTAGTGTTGTATTAACAAGGCCTGAAGCAAAAATGTGGGTACAGATAACTGTGCGCAACAATGTAACAACATTACATTAAGAAAAATTACAAAAATCTATGCAGTTCAACTCCAAGTCACAGTCAAAATTTATTATCACGTGAACGAAGAAATACACCAAAAATAGCGAGCAGATCAACATGATTTAAATAGCTAAAACTTACTGTAATACTTGAGACAGCAGCCGGTATTACACTGCAAGAGCAAAAACAATAAAATATAAATATTAATCATGTTTAATTAAATCCAAATGCACTTGTATTAAATTTATTTTCCAAAAAGAAATGCACAATCAGGTTTCAAGATAACAGTCCCATCTTTAAGTCACCTGAAAAATTACTACTAAATGTGATGATCAAACATATGCTGATGGAAAAAATTGTAACTCCTAAAATAAATAATGTAGGCTACTGAATTTCTGGAATACATTCATCTAGGTAACTTATTTATTAATACTGCAAGATCACAGGTTAATGTAAGTGCATCAAAATCCATTACAAATGTGAAATGCTAGAACACTAATAACCACTGTAACCGCCAGAACGTTGAATGCAAGCAAATAAGCGACAGGTGTTGGATGTCAGTCTGTGGGATGGAGTTCAGTGCCTGTTGCACTTGGTCGGTCAATACCCGGTTGGTAAATGCTTTTGTGGGTCACACTGGGGTTGTCATCCAATAATGTCCCATATGTGATCGACTGGAGGCAGATCTGGTGATTATGCAGGCCAAGGCAACATGTCTACACACTGTAGAGCACGTTGGGTTGCAACAGTGCTATGTGAGCAAGCGTTATCCTGTTTGAAAGACACCTCTTGAAGCGCTATACATGAATGGCAGCACACTACATCGAATCAACAGACTGACATACAGATTTGCAGTCAGGTTGCATGGAATAACCATAGGAGTGTTCTTGTTGTCATATGAAAACAAACCCTTGCCGATAACTCCAGTTGTAGGTCCTGTATGTCTAACAAGCAGACTGGTTGGTTGCAGGCCCTCAACTGGCTGCCTTCTAACCAACACAAAGCTATCACTGGCACCAAGGCAGAACCAGCTCTCATCAGAAATCACAAGAGATCTGCACCCTGCTCTCTGATGAGCTACTGCTGACACTACTGAAGTCGCTAATGACGGTGGTCTGAGGTCAGTGAAATGCATGCTACAGTGCAGATGGTTCAAAGCTGTCAATGAACTCAGTGTGGTGGTAAATGGTGCTTGTATTTCTACTGCAGATATAGTAGATGGCCCAGAACCATACGCCAAACAGGATCATCTTTTCTCTCATTAGTGCCGCATGGCAATCTGGAGCCTGGTCTACTTAGGACCATACATTCCCATGACCGATATCAGCAAAAATGTCCAGTGGCAGCATTCTTGTTAAGTATTTCAGCAATATCACAGAAGGAACATCCAGCTTCTCATAGCCCTGTCACATGACCTTGTTCAAACTCAGTGAGGTGTTAGTAATGGTGTCCTTGTTGTCTTAAAAGCATTCTTGGCTAACATCAACTCAAGACATCCAGCCTCAAAGCTAAGGAACAATCAAGACAGTTAGACTGTGTATTTCAAACAAATCTGATTTTGAATTTCGTGGTGGTGCTGCTAACGCCACTCTTATGTGACTGGCGCGAAAGGTGAACAGACATCATTTTTAGATGTGGAAACACACCTACCAACTTTTGTTAATGTAATACAACTCTTTCTTGGTGTTGCGATCTTTTTTCAATCAGTTTACTATGAAACGCTAAGAAAAACCAAAAAATTGTAGTAAGATATTGAGAAGAATATCTGAAATACACAGAGAATATACACAGAAGTCATCCAAAATGGGAAATATAGTGATTCTCTTCTACACGCCATGTAAGCATAAAATACATCTAATATATTTAGTGGTTGCACAGAAAACTGTTCAGAGAACTAGGTCTATATAATATATAAGTTAGCCCCATAAATAAAACACTGTAATCACACCTATTGAGATCATAACATAAACTAAGCAAGGCCTAACAACCCATAAAACCAATACAAACTTACATGCTCATGGGTTAGGCTGTTCAGTAATATGTGCTCTCACACAGCGAGCTAACCAGACTTCCACACACTAACATTAAAAATAGACAGTAAAAAGTGCCTGCACATGGAGATGTCAGTTCATACATAATACACCCCCTTTATGTAAAGATTCTGAATTACCAATACTGCATTCATGGACATACAGAACACCATAACAACTGAACACCAAAATTAAAATACCACGTGATGGTCAATGTACTGGGTCAAGTGCACAATGCAGCATCTAAAGGAAAAACTATAACCTAGTATCCCTGCTGTCGTCACATCTAAAAGTCGTGATAAACCACCATCACACACACACTGAAACCGCCCATTAACAACAGTTGCACTACTGTTATATACAGCAACATCTGCAGTGAACCAATTGCATCAGTAACAGATGTGATAGAAAGTAAGTGGACATATGTCCTACAGTGCCAATAACAGGAGCTGATACCACCACACAACACCTCTGGTAACGGCAGATACCATCATGTAACACCACTAATAATGTCAGATACCACACTGTATCAACACAAACAAAAGACTGTCACCGAGTTGTACCCAGTCTGAACTTTCAGAAAACTAATACCTCTTGGACCCAAACCCTAAATGAAGGTTTTCAAACCACCAACCTACAAAGATCACTGCTACAATGGCAATATCAATAAAATGCAGTTAACAACTACATATTAGGAATCAATGTGTGAATAAGAACATACAAAGAAAGCAGAACCTTCAGCGAGGAAGCCTGTAAGCAACAAATGCATGATATAAGAACCAATCAATTGTGCTGATGTGAATAAGTCCACTAACCCCTGTAATACCTACTACACTTGTTTAATTCATGCCGAGGAAAGCACTTGTACTACATATCATTTACACAGTAAAAAAAGCCAGTGGCTTTCTCTTGTCCATATAATTACACATCAACATACATGAGTGCCTTAGCGCGAGCTCCAGAGAAAAAAGTCATGGCGGAAGTAAATGAAAAATATATGGTAATATAAATCTAAACGCAAAACACTGAGATTCTCTACCTTTTACAGAAAATAGGGTTTGTCTATTGGGATACACTACTTCAAAAGTATTATTCTAGATACGAAGCATTCCGTAAAGCCTTAATGCAGTTTGTTACCATCAATTTCTGGACAGTAGATTTTACATTTCATGATTCCAATTGATCCAAGATGTCAGTGTTCGGCCTATAGGCCACTTGTGCTAGATATCTAAGTCTTCGCTAACATCCTCTAAGTTTTGGTTATTGAGTGCTAGGTGGAAGGAAACGACTGACAGGATTATACACTGCACCATGCTCCTTATATCTGATATGGAAGCTTCACTTATTTGGCCTCCGAAACTACAGTCACACTGAGCTCTCTTAATCTCATAAACACCTGTATTGCGATAAGGCCAACCTATCGTTCTTCATGATGTATAAACCGTTGACCATTTTTCTTGGGCATTTAAGGCTCCCAGCCACCGACCAATCATATCTGAGACTGGTCGACGTCAAGATACTCTGCAATATCTCTTCTTCTTATCGTTCACATCCTGCTCAAGCAGGCTACTACCCTCTGATCCCTTTTTCGTAACCCCTGTGTCAATATCCTGTTCTATTTGTTAACCATCTCCCAATGACAATCTCACCTGGGCCACATGTCTAAAGGTATCTAGTTCTCTCTTTATCTCTCTATTGCTCAACGGAATTTCCTGCACTCTATGCTCTAAAGGCAACATGTTTAAGGAACGTGGGATGTCCAGAAGAACTTTGTGTCAAATTATCTGTTGTGGTGGTCATATGATAAACACGGATAATAATTTTTCTTTCATTCAGAGAGATGTTTAAATCCAAATAGTGTTAATTTGACAGTAAATTTATTATAATGATTTTGGCTATTAAGCACCTTAAATACTTCATCTACCTGATCCTTATTACCATAGAAATCGCAATTATATCGTTAGTATACCCACTGTCTTGTCCTCAAACATCTTTGTTCAAAATGGGCCACGTGAGGCAGTGGCTGTGGGAGAGCCCTCGGCTAACCCCATATTTCATTTGTAAGCTTGTTCCCCTAATTAGAAATAGGACTACCAATTATAATTTGCTAAGAGCAGTAATGTTTGCCGACGTCTTGAAAAGTAGTGCCTCCAAATTTTTTATTCTGTTCTCAATATCGGTCGAGATTTTATATGTCATGCATAGTACTCGGTCAACCTTCCCGCTCTTCTGACACAAGCTGCAACCCTCTGGTACTACAGGGTTCCTAATTGTAGCGTGTAGCATGACAGCGTGTAACACAACTATGTCAATGCGGGAAAATCCCTAAAAAACAGGACGCACGTATTCCAAGAGTTTGCCCACACATGGAGCATCCTCACATGGAGCATTTTCTCCTTCAGCATTACACAGCCAGACCACACACGAGGGCTCTGGCATCAGGAATAATCCGGCGCCTTGGGATCACTATCATCAGTCATCCTCCACACAGTCCCGTCTTGGCCCCATCTGATTTTCATCTGTTTCCAAAATAAAACACGCCTTCGAGGGCACCAATTTGTTAGTGATGAATTGTTTCAAGGAGAAGTGGGTTTGGGGTCATGTCAACAAAGTATAAAATTTTATAGTGATACTATCAACAAAATGGTCTCGTGTGGGAGAAATGTGTTCATCGCCAGGCCGACAATGTTGAGAAACATGAAGGACAAATACGCATAATGCTAACAAAGTATGTTTCATTTAAAAAGCTTTAATAGTTTTCACATAAATAAATTCTGAGACAATATTCTTCAGCACATCCTTTCAGTGATACACGAGATTACTCTAAGACCAAAGATTATTGCAGATTGTTGCCCATGAGTTCAGATGTTGCAATACAAACTTTTTGTAGCAAAGGACGCTAGTACAGCTCCTTTAGGTATGTTCATTGCCTGCAGATGCTAAATAACTTCCTTCTCATTTTTAATTATATTCGATTCAAAACATAAATAAATAAATAAATAAATCCTCGTTTAGGGATATCATTGAGGTACCTAGCCAGCTGACATCCCAGACTATCAGTGCTGTTAATAATCGGTCTTGAAGGTGATATGACTCTTGATTATACCCGCTAATGTGGTGGCACTAATTCCACACCAATCTGATACATTTACATGCTTTTCTTATCTGTTCCATGTATTAGCGAATAAGACCACATGTAACCAGTTATACATCATTACCCACAATAAACGCCTCTGCTTTCTGTTTACACTCAACCTGAGACAGTACAACAGTGGTTATACCCCTATCTGACCGAATACAGAGGGTCACCTTCTCACCTAACTTCTGGCTTATAACTTTAACACGCTGTTGGTTATCGTTAGTATGATAATAATAAAATATATTGTAGACCAACGTATTGTAGACAAATCCTGGGTAAGGCAGACACGTGAATGAGCGCCTTAAACGGATATGGTCACCAGCCCACACTTTGGTCACATTCATATCATTCTGACAGCGAGAATGCTGACAGGATGATGCTTAGGTGAAGCGTTGCTGACAAGGGAACTCTTTTAGAAAACCCTCCAGCAACCAATCAGAGAGCTGCAAATGGTAATTTGCGGTCTGACCTGTCTCGCTCTTGGCAGCTAGCCCTCGACTGGATCATCTGTCCCTCTCTTGAGCAATATGCCCGCCAGTCTGTTAGTCGCATCCCAAGCGCCACTTGTATCCGTTAGACGTTGATTTCAGAAATAAAAATCGGACAGTTGTTTTGAAGGGCAATCCATTTGCCATTTTTGAAAAATTTCCTCGATTTTCATGCACTCCCAGACGCCCACATCCTAAAATTGCCTTGCCCTCACCAATTCCTGTACGCAGATGTCATCTGCAGGATTCGAATACACTGTCCATTTCAACATACGGATATTTTGTTTCGCCGATGGATGCCACGTCTCTGTTATCGAGCTTGCTGCAGGTCGTCAGCGCATAGTAACACTACACCGTCCTATACACGAGATGAGCTCGGCCAGACTACGCTGTGAATACTTTTCCCAACTTTTCTTGTCATTCAGATGCGTCCACATACACCGCGCTGCGTGAAAACTCCTGTGGACCGCTACTCCCCAACGTTCCGGCCACAGGGGCACATCCTCTACGCTGCACTGCCACCATATCGTTCTGGGTGGCAGTCCCGCCCGAGTCACCGCCTCCGTCGCCATGCCTTCATTCAGCGAGAGTTCCAGTCACCACCGTGGGTCGGTGCCACATTTTCGAGAGTCTTAGTCGTCGTCGCTGCTGTCGACGTGCCGTTATTGACGTCGATGCCGTCGTTGGCGGACCTTTCCCTGCCGAGAAATCAAAGTAAGTCCCGCTAGCCATGCTTACTTATACTCAGTTGCCGCTTCTCTGTGTGCTGCCGTCATTGTAAATAGTTGTAGTTAGGACCTAAATTTCATTCCAACGTTGCGACATCATTCTTGTCAAAGTTACATGGTTTTCAAGTAACTGTTTTTCCTTCTGGAGGGATTCGAGTTCAAGAGCGACCAAAGTAGCAGCTGCTGGGAATGCCAACACGGACCCATTCCATACGCCAGCTGAACATATCAATATACTTACCTGGCAGAAGTTAGTGTTACAGGAATAATGTGAAGAACTGGCGCAAAGGGTTGAAATTGAGCACAATGCCTGTCGGACAGATCCAAGTTTTTCGGGAACCCCTAAAGATAGTTCTGCAGCATCTGTAGCAATCATTGAAAGCAGCTTCCCCGCAGTCTCCTTTACGCCTACATTTTCGTGAAAGCAGAATGGAAGTGTCACTACTTTCTTACAGAATATTCACGATTTGTGGCATCTTTGAACTTGGCCGAATGGAATTTTTCTAAACATAGTGAGGTTAAAACTCTCAGATGACAGACATAAGCACGTTGAAAATGTTGATGCATTATAAGATACAATAAAATTTCAAGCAATTCATTTCAATTCAGTTCATTACTACGAATTTTAGATCTGTTTTCTGGAAACTCTACACAGGTCGTACATATTCGTTAATAATGGTGACACACAATGTTTCATATTATATGTTGTTGTTGTGGTCCTCAGTCCTGAGACTGGTTTGATGCAGCTCTCCATGCTACTCTATCCTGTGCAAGCATCTTCATCTCCCAGTACCTACTGCAACCTACATCCTTCGCAATCTGCTTAGTGTATTCCTCTCTTGGTCTCCCTCTACGATTTTTACCTTCCACGCTGCCATCCAATACGATATTGGTGATCCCTTGATGCCTCAGAACATGTCCTACCAACCGATCCCTTCTTCTGGTCAAGTTGTGCCACAAACTCGTCCCGAATCTTATTCAATACATCCTCATTAGTTATATGATCTACCCATCTAATCTTCAGCATTCTTCTGTAGCACCACATTTCGAAAGCTTCTATTCTCTTCTTCTCCAAACTATTTATCGTCCATGTTTCTCTTCCATACATGGCTACACTCCATAAAAATACTTTCAGAAATGACTTCCTGACACTTAAATCTATGCTCGATGTTAACAAATTTCTCTTTTTCAGAAACGCTTTCCTTGCCATTGCCAGTCTACATTTTATATCCTCTCTACTTCGACCATCATCAGTTATTTTGCTCCCCAAATAGCAAAACTCCTTTACTACTTTAAGTGCCTCATTTCCTAATCTAATTCCCTCAGCATCACTCGACTTAATTCGACTACATTCCATTATCCTCGTTTTGCTTTTGTTGATGTTCATCTTATATCCTCCTTTCAAGACACTGTCCATTCCGTTCAACTGCTCTTCCAAGCCCTTTGCTGCCTCTGACAGAGTTACAATGCCATCGGCGAACCTCAAAGTTTTTATTTCTTCTCCATAGATTTTAATACCTACTCCGAATTTTTCTTTTGTTTCCTGCACTGCTTGCTCAATAAACAGATTGAATAACCTCGGGGAGAGACTACAACCCTGTCTCACTCCCTTCCCAACCACTGCTTCCCTTTCATGTCCCTCGACTCTTATAACTACCATCTGGTTTCTGGGCAAATTGTAAATAACCTTTCGCTCCCTGTAATTTACCCCTGCCAACTTCAGAATTTGAAAGAGAGTATTCCAGTCAACATTGTCAAAAGCTTTCTCTAAGTCTACAAATGTTAGAAACGTAGGTTTGCCTTTCCTTAATCTAGCTTCTAAAATAAGTCTTAGGGTCAGTATTGCCTTACGTGTTCCAACATTTCTACAGAATCCAAACTGATCTTCCCAGAGGTCGGCTTCTACTAGTTTTTCCATTTGTCTGTAAATAATTCGCGTTAGTATTTTGCAGCTGTGACTTATTAAACTGATAGTTCGGTAATTTTCACATCTGTCAACGCCTGCTTTCTTTGGGATTGGAATTGTTATATTCTTCTTGAAGTCTGAGGGTATTTCGCCTGTTTCATACATCTTGCTCACCAGATGGTAGAGTTTTGTCAGGACTGGCCCTCCCAAGGCCGTTAATAGTTCCAATGGAATGTTGTCTACTCCAAGGGCCTTGTTTCGACTCAGGTCTTTCAGTGCTCTGTCAAACTCTTCACGCAGTATCGTATCTCCCATTTCATCTTCATCTACATCCTCTTCCATTTCCATAATATTGTCTTCAAGTACATCGCCCTTGTATAGACCCTCTATATACTCCTTCCACCTCTCTGCTTTCCCCTTTTTGCTTAGAACTGGGTTTCCATCTGACCTCACGATGTTCATACAAGTGGTTCTCTTATCTCCAAAGGTCTCTTTAATTTTCCTGTAGACAGTATCTACCTTACCCCTAGCGAGATAAGCCTCTACATCCTTACTTTTGTTCTCTAGCATCCCTGCTTAGCCATTTTGCACTTCCTGTAGATCTCATTTTTGAGACGTTTGTATTCCTTTTTGCCTGTTTCATTTACTGCATTTTTATATTTTCTCCTTTCATCAATTAAATTCAATATTTCTTCTGTTACCTAAGGATTTCTACTAGCCCTCGTCTTTTTACCTACTTGATCCTCTGCTGCCTTCACTACTTCATCCCTCAAAGCTACCCATTCTTCTTCTATTGTATTTCTTTCCCCCATTCCTGTCAATTGTTCCCTTGTGATCTCCCTGAAACTGTGTACAACCTTTGGTTCTTTCAGTTTATCCAGGTCCCATCTCCTTAAATTCCCACCTTTTTGCAGTTTCTTCAGTTTTAATCTACAGGTCATAACCAATAGATTGTGGTCAGAGTCCACATCTGCCCCTGGAAATGTCTTACAATTTAAAACCTTGTTCCTAAATCTCTGTCTTACCATTATATAATCTATATGAAACCTGTCAGTATCTCCAGGCTTCTTCCATGTATACTGCCTTCTTTTATGATTAAGTCGTGCTCTGTGCAAAATTCTACCAGGCGGCTTGCTCTTTCATTTCTTAGCCCCAATCCATATTCACCTACTACGTTTCCTTCTCTCCGTTTTCCTACTACCAAATTCCAGTCACCCATGACTATTAAATATTCGTCACCCTTCGCTATCTGAATAATTTCTTTTATTTCGTCATACATTTCATCAATTTCTTCATCATCGGCAGAGCTAATTGGAATATAAACTTGTACTACTGTAGTAGGTGTGGGCTTCGTATCTATCTTGGCCACAATTATGCGTTCCCTGTGCTGTTTGTAGTAGCTTACCCGAATTCCTATTTTCCTATTCATTATTAAATCTACTCCTGCATTACCGCTTTTTGATTTTGTGTTTAGAACCCTGTAGTCACCAGACCAAAAGTCTTGTTCCTCCTGCCACCGAACTTCACTAATTCCCACTATATCTAACTTTAACCTATCCATTTCCCTTTTTAAATTTTCTAACCTACCTGCCCGCTTAAGGGATCTGACATTCCACGCTCTGATCCGTAGAACGCCAGTTTCATATTATATATGTAGTAGTAAATATTGTTAACAGCAACCATTGGTAATATTAACGTAGAATTGAAACACAACATTTGAAAAATAAGAATTCATTTAAAAAAATGAAAATAATGGGAATTAACTCAAGATCCAAGTCAATGACTTCTGTCTTAAGAACCTCAGGTTTGCCAACTAACTACAGCTACACCTACTTCTGAATCTATCGTTGCTACACTATTCTACATGACCCACATTGGTATGTGTATTACTCAACAATCCGCATATCAATGCATACACGCGTGGATGATCCCTTAATTACATGTGTATGTGCCTGTTATTATCTATAACTGAGAAAATGCTTTTTGTGAACTGTTGACATTATTTTGATACAATGTCCACTTGATCTTGTAGACTGAAAGTTAAGCAGTTGGCTTTTCTATATCTGAAGCGCTATCATACTGACTTTAGACCTAAAAATTTTGGTCACTTGCAATTCTTTGCAGATTGCAGTCTAATTATCCGCAATCTCTCTTTACCTGAGAAGGGGGACATCTGAGAACGACATGATCACCATAATCTTCCTCTCTACATTTACAGATTCTTGTGTTACTACATACCACATGGTTCAGACGTTTGGGATATGGACCATGCCCTCGTCCTCGTGCCCCATACCTCCTCGTGCAATTTGAATCTGTTCATGATGCTTGAAAATATGCGTTAAACACTCCTTGCAGTGCTCCTAGTGTCCCAATCACACTGCTATTCATCTAACTTACAGGCTCATAAATTTCTTATCCGTAATATGCAGTTCTGTGATCTCCATACACATGATCATATTGCTCACACCCTAACCAAAACAGTGTTGCCCTGTAACATATCACGATACCCATCAGACATATCCGATTATCACCAATGAACCCTCTACAGGTGTAGTGCAAGAAGCACATTGAGCTGCAGAAGTATGCTGCACTGAATTCGTCGCACTATTGTTTTGTTGCTCCCTAGTCTACGACGATGTGTCAAGATGCTGACAGTGAAGTCCATAGTAGTGCCAAAGTTAGCTTCGTGATATGACTACACCACATGACATGATAATTTATAGTCAGCAGTCCAAGCATAGGCAATAATATGCATAATTTTGGCCGCTTTCTGAGTAACAGATTTTTAGTGATCTAGACAGTTTCTTTCCTCGACAAGACGAAAGCCCAAATACCTACTAGCAGTGATGCATTTTGCAGGTATTCCGTCAAGCCTCAGGGAAGGATTCCTACTAGGAGAAAGCCTTCGCTTCAGAAGTATGTATGTGGTCTCATTAACAGCTATAGTCAGTTGTTGCTCTCGCACTGACGTTGCATCTGAGCAAGCATATCGCTCACCTTTAGGCAGTCCCGCCCTGGAGTCTGCAGACACACCTACTAGGATGTCACCTGCGTATGCGAACAACACCTTCAATAGCATCTGCCCCAGATGTAACAGGGTTCAATACTAAGATCCCAAACCAGTAGACTACTTACGGGAATTTCAGGACAGCCCTTGGTAATCTTTTTAATTACCTTTCTGTGAAGCCCAGGCCTACAACCTGGCAGAGCACTATTCTGACAAATGAGAAGTCAGCTACTACAGAGACCATTTATCCACTTAAAGGCACAAGCTAAATGAAGATTTTGCTGATCAAATACGAGCTGTGTTGGGTGGCACATATGTGTTACGGTGGGATACCACATGTAATGACATGTTAATTGAGGTAGCTAGAGCAAGAACAATTGGTGTTTTCATATGTGGAATAAATCTGCAGATATGTAGTGAAGTGAAGGTGGCCTCGCCTACTTCACTACATGAAGCAGTAAGATTGACTCTTTTTTGCAAGGTGGCTGCGAAGTTCGTCTCTTCTCTGTCGCAAAGCAATAAGCTGCGCCACATTTTTGTAAATGACACGAATTCCAACCACTGATATACAATTACTGCCTGCCAAAATGATCAGAGACAGAATCTTCAATAGCGGAATTCTCCACGTGATAATTAACAAAATGTGAGTACACGCAGGGGAAATGATCAGGAATCAGGCCCCACCACCCATCGTCCACGTAACGTGGGTAATGTATCCAGCCCAAGACAAAAGTGTAAATGATGTGGGTAACATAATTTTAGAGGCCACTATCAGAGGAAGAGCTGACAAAGTGTCAGTAGATACAGGGGCTCAAATTAGAGCATTATTTGTTTCTCTTCATGATAAGAGTGCACTTAAATCGTTGCGCTGTTACATTAGTGGATTAAGAGAAGAAGTAACACTGCCACAGGAATATGTTTTGTAAACCTACAGATGCATGGTAAGAACTATGATTTTGTTAGGAAAGTTGGGAGAAGACGCAGAAGGGATTTCAGTGTCATTCTAGAGAAGGATTTCCTACACCGGTACTGGATGGTGGTAGGTTATTGGACGCATATTGTTCGAATCAGTGAGGCAACTATTTCGGTGGAACTCGCGACCCTCAATCGCTAGGAATTTATGGAATGAGGCCTCTTCCACAACCTCCAACAGAACCACATATATGGGCATATGAAATTTATACAACTGGTAACAGTCAGCAGTGGCACAGGACAGACTTCACAATCCAAATGCTGCCTAGATTGGACTTTCTCGTTGATACACTCTGTCTAAACGATGTTCTCTACAGGTCATTGATTCATGTGAGAAGAAGTGTAAATAAAATAGAGACACTGGTAAAAAAGTTTTGTGCTCCATTACTTATTGACGACTTTCGGTAAGTAGATACAGAGAATACACGCGAAACAATACTTGCTTGTGCTCAGGAAGTTGTAGAGGAAGAATTTCAGTGTGAAAATAAGTTAAAGTGTAAGAGCAAGAAGCAACTGACAGAAGAAGAATTTGCACAGTAACGTCCTTACTTAAAAATCAGGCCTATGAGAAGTTAGCACATTTGCCAGTGTCAGTCAAATCTTTTGTACTTGGTATTAAAGGAATATGCTTGGTTGTTCGAGAAACCGCAGTATGTCAGTCACTAACGTTGTGCAACACGAAATTCAAACTTAAGACATTAGGCCAATTGCTTAGAAACTGGACAGGCTCGGAACTGGACTGATTCCCATTTTATCTACAACCCGTTGCTCAGGATATTATACAAGATCAGCTGGTTGCAGGTATAGATCAATCCTCTGCGAACCCCTGCTTGGTCCCTAGCGCTGTGGTACCCTAAAACCCTATCGCCTATGCATTAACGTACAAGCAGAAAACAAGGTAACTACCATTGATACCTACCCTCTACCCCATATCGAAGAAACATTGGACATACTGGGAAACTGTAGGTATTTTACTACCTTTTTCATGTATTCTAATTACCACCAAATTCCGATTGCACCAGAATACCAATAAAACCGCATTTTTGGTTCCATGAGGGTTGTATGAGTTTTTACACATGCCTTTCAGCCTTAGAAATGCACCTGTCACTTTCCAAAGATTCGCTGACTTGTTACTAAGATGATTGAAGCTTACAGCGCCTTTAGTGTATTTGGCTGATATATTTTCAAGGAGTACTGAGGAACGTTTGGTGAGATTGAGGTACCTTTTATCAAGGTTACAGCACACACATTTGAATTTAAAGCTTTTGTTCTGCACAGTCAAAGGTTAAGGACCTGGGACATACTATCAGTTCAGATGAGATTAAGACAGATCCACTGCTAACCAAATCAGTTGAGACTCTTCCAGGCACACTAACATTAAGGAGATGCAACTTTTCTTGGCCACCCTAGTTGTTACCGTCTTTGGTAAAGAATTATGCTATGACAGCCAAACGATTAACGAAGTTGTTAAAGTATGGTGCAGTGCTTGAGCGGACAGAGGGATTTGAATTGGCTATGAGGAAACTTAAATATTATTTGACAGGTTCACATTATTAATATACTGATCCTGAAAAGGTTTTATCCTTCGAACAGACAACTCAAATATGCTATCAGTGCTGTTCTTTGTCAAGAATAATTGCTAGCACTTAAATTCGGAGTCAACTATTTCAGATGTTATTTCCACAGAAGAAAATTCTTTGTTGTCTCTGATTATACTGCTCTTTTTTAGAGGCTCAGTTTAAAGGATCCCAGCAGTCATTTGACTAGTTGGGCATTAAAAGTATCGAAACAAGATTATGACGTATGCCACAAACCAGGCTGTTCACACCTAAATGCTGATGCACTGAGCCATAAGGTCAAAATGATTCAGACTGACAATGTTTTAAGAGAAGAATTGAGAGATGTACAATGTCTGGTACAATTCCATTCCACATTTTGTCACAGTTCATTATATACTATGCCACATAAATCCCCCTGAGCAACAGAGTCATAACTGCAGAAAGAATTGCAAGCATGTATAAGAGCTCAGTATCATGACAGTTTGCAGGTGTGTCATAATGGACAAAAAGCCATGAGTGCCAGAATATACACACGGCATTGATGGGAAGATAGACAGACTGATGTTCAGAAGTACATACAAAACTACTTTGCCTTGTGGTCAGAGGTCAGTCCCACCATAAACTTAAATTGCCTTGCTAACACTTCTAGGGGCTACAGACGTTACAAAACCGATTCAGAATGTTGTATTAGGCATTGTCAGACCGTTCCCACAGACCTCACAAAATAATAAATACATCCTATCTATCACTGATCTTTTCCTAGATATGTAATTCTAGTACAAGTTGCAGATATGACTACAGGAACAGTAACCAGTGCCTTCGTCAATAGCCAAGTTTTATCATTCTGAAGTCCTGATCAAATTTTGACTGAACAGAGGATTAATTTTATGTACATCCTGTTTTTACAAGTGTACAAATGACTATGAATCAAACAACTGAGAAACACTCCTTTCCATCCAAAAGCTAATAGTAACCTCCAATGTGTACATCAAACAACAGTTCGGATTTTGTCTTACTACATAAACCACTCAGTGGCTGGGACAGGTAGGTCGCCTATGTAGCTTCTGCATAAAATAGTCATATACATGAATCAGCTAGGTATAGATCGTACGAGGAAGTATATGGGCAGCCTATGAGCTCCCAATTTCAACATGATAAACTCCAATCTGTCGGAGATCTGGCAGAAGTTATCACCTCAAGGCTACCTGGAAGCAGATAAAACAAAATAAATACAAGCTACCCAGAAACAAGATGAACCCTCGTAACAAAGGGGCTGTGCTTTCTCAGTATAAACCTGGGAACCTATTTTTGATTCGTAACCCCATGATTAAGAAAGGAAAGACTAAGAAATTCATGCTTCAATACGAAACCCCTTATTCCATCATACGAGTGACTTCTGTCAATGCAGATATTCATTGTCTGACCACACAGTGATAGTACATTCTGACTGGTTACAGCTGTACCATGGTCAAGCTCTGCCACCCTCTGCAGTGTCACTTAGTCCAAATCAAAATAATTTATGAGAAGGCACATGTACTATCATGCAGAAATGCAGGAAAAAAGGACAAGTTGCTATCAGCATATCCTAAGTATGCCTTGAGAAATAAACACCCTTATGCCTTGAGGTCATGGGAGTGAGGTACTGTTTGTTTGAACGAGTTTCATGTGGTATTTTATTCTGTGTAGGAGTGATTTCAATATGGGAAGAAATGTATTTTATTGATGTGATTCTGAGTAATAATTCTGTCGTTCAGTGTAAACGAATTGCGCTATACTGTAGAACCAGTATCCAGTTGAGGCTAATTTTGCCATCTTTCTTTTGCAGTTTTTTTATGCAAGAAGCTGCAAGAATTGCTTTCTAAAATAGGAGTACGTCTTGATGTAATACAAAATACTGTATATTAACAGCAAAGTAATGAGAGCAGTGATAGTGTAAATGATTAAAGTGTGACCAGAAGTAATTGCTTATTCAGTGGACATGAGTTTAGAGAGATCAGTTGTTTTGTAATAATAATGTCCCAGTAAGAGAACGTGAGGGGCTACTATTCAACATCATCAGGAGGTTACTATGTTACTAAGTAAAGCTTTAGACGTTCCTTTAAGTGAGAAACACACTGTGGTGATACATGAAATAACTGAGTTTTGCGTTATGTACACTAAAGATTTTACATCATGTGAAATGGACTTTTTACGAACGCATTTACACTAGTGAAAGCGAGGTTTAATCAGTACTACATTGTTACAAGAGGAGAATCACAGTTCTGAGGTAGAAGAATGTTTTACTTAACCAGCTCAGAAGCAGCGTTGAAGTGAAGTAGATAATTGGAGACATCAAATAATAAAGTGTTTTTCCAGTAGTTGCGATTAATCGAATGTTTTCCTTACAGCAATAAATATTTTTCTTTTGCCGAGTTTTGTACGAAAAAATACATACACCAAATTTTCACATATTATCATATTTCCACTTTACTATCAAAATTTACTTTAGAATTCATAGATCTCTTGTCCACAACAGGCAAGTAAACTTCTTAATTAAATACATGAAGAGACAAAAGATAAGTGCATTCATTTATATAACAATTAGGAACTAAATTTGCAACAACCAGAGGACCTCTATCTAGTGTTTGGAGTTAACACTAAAGACTAATTCATGCAATGAGTTACCTACTGTGATCATGTACTTGACAAACTCGCCTAAAATTTGCAAACAACAGCTATTTGAAATTACCCAAGACTCTCACAGTATACACTAGTGGGAAGTTATGTTGTATAAATCATTATTATCTGGAAGTTGAGTTAGCCTTTTGTAGACAAAGAATAACTCTTACTGCAACATTTTACTAGTAGTCAGGCCAATGCATGCATACGTTACTGTTTGGCAGCATCTTTGCACATCAGATGATCTATATTCTTTGTATGTAATGGATAACACAACAAAAATGAGTCCTCGTCTTCGTAATAAGTGGTGGAATGTATCATAACTCACGTGGATTGATCTTGTGAAACAAGTGATTTATGGTTACGAGTTTTGCCATATGCCATTATAGGAAATGTATTACTCCTTTAAAAACTACACTTTCCTCGATTTTCTACCTAAGCCACTGCTACATGTCGAGACCCTAAATCCAGCATGTTAAAAATATATGGTATCAATGGCAGGTCAGGAGAAAGAAAGCATAGATAAGTTTAATTATATACTACTTGTGTGTCACAAATGACTTAACCTCATCACCTAACAATGATACTTGAAAGGCACTAAAGAGACAGGTGTTGAACGAAGTCTCCCAGCAGTGGTTTGTGAGAGGTAATGTTTAATTGTGCAGAGTTCTATATGAAGTTAAGGGACAAACAATTTTGAAACAACAGTAGCACCTTCACTGTCATATGGGTGAATAAGACTTACTTATGGTTCTGCAAAGAAGGGTAGATGCATTGATTGTTGTAATTACATAGTGATGGGCTAACTGCTTTTGTCACTGTGACAGTTACTCTGACAGCATGCCATTCATAAACGTTCATTTGCGTTTCACTTAAAATATTTCTATGAGTACCTCTTTTTATGTTTTGTGTCATTTTTCTGTATTTTGTTTATTGTATTTAATGTATGATAGAAATGATGTCATGGTAGTCACTCTCACCTGACACTAGCCAAAACCAGTAAGCTAGTTTGTTGTACTAGTATGTGGTGGATTACCTTCCTTTAAGCTTCAACACAGTATTTTATCTGAAATACTCTTGATCAGTCAATGTGCGTCATTCATATGCAATAATGATTTTCTTTCTTTTATGGGAACCCCAGTGATTGTGATTTAATATCCTCCTGGGAAAACTTACTTATTACGTGAACTACAGTGACGCATGTTATCTCTCCATCCACTTTTGGTTTCGTGAATTACACTGCGTGTACTCTGGCCAAGTAATATAGTAGTATTTCTTAACTGTAGTTGCGCATCTACCACTATTCAGATGTTTAGTCATAATTAAAACAAGTTGTTTCCACAAGACCTGGTGGTAGTTGCCTGTATTACAAATGGTTAATGTCCAAGTGGACATAATTTTGATACAACCCTACAGATATGAACAAACATATTCATAGATCCATGCTTGTACCATTTCGCTGTTAGACAATCCAATAGTGCTGGCACGTTATAATGAAGATTATGCCAGCCTCTTTTAACCTGGCTATCTGCTAAAAAATCCATGTGGAGTCATTGGTTCTCATTCTCACTAAACAAGGAGGAATAAGGACAACTTCTCAATGACATGGTTTCTTACACTGCCGCTAATGCGTGACGAACAGTCATCCTCTACTTCTGGAAAAATTCTGTAGTCACATATCATTGCAGTTAGCTTCTTAACCTTCCCTATTATTCCTGTCCCTACTACCATGTCCCTGAATCAGTTCTGTTCTCCTTCTTTCGTAAAGAAGGCGAAGTCTGAGCTCATCTTGACTATGTCACTCTCTTAGTACCATAGTATTCATAGTTCTGCTTCACTATTCCAGCCAATACTACAGAGTTATCACTGCTGCCTTGCTGCAGTGTCCGCTTTAGCTATTCCCCAGAGACTTACTAGATGATATGTGCCGTCTCTCAATTGGTTAGTTAAGCAAGGAACCAGTGTTATTTTCTAGAGGAATGATTTGGCACATCAGTTGTCAAAGTGTAAGTGTTTCAGCAGTGACAGGAATATCGCTAAGCACTTCGTCTTGGTCCTCACTAATTCTACTTACGATTTATTCACATCATCTTGGCTCATATCTTGGCAATGGGAATATAGTCACTCCATTCATGTGGTTCACAAATTAGATGTATGCCCTGTTAATTATGGACTTACCACTCCATAAGAGAACTATCTGAAACCTTGATCATTCTTTTAAGATATTCATATAGTATGTTTCAATTGCAACGCCCAAAAAGATGATTCCACCTAGTTTAGAACTGCTTCCTGTGTACATCGTAATCTGAAAGATAATAGCACTGCTATCTCTTACAACCACTTACATTTAACGCAAGGATGTAAGACCATTGAACAACGATATAGTGTGAGAAATGTGACGTGCCTTGTTCGATGTACAGCCCTCCTGTTTATTCCATATCATTAACTGCTCAACAATTTGTGTGTGGGAAGAACCAATGGGACTCGCGAGATAGGCAGTTAGTGTCTTTCAACATCTACCCCACGCAAATGAGACAGGAGAATGTTGCTTGGACTTCCGGTTCCTCCAGGGGCCTCCTCCTAACATGATGCGATCGAAGAGACACTTGTCTGGTCATTGCACTTCTGATTTGTCTTCATACTATGGTCCGTTCTACCATCTATCATCTTGCTGTCACACAAAAACATGCGTGACCCACTTGCACACTGAGAACTACAGTACCTCAATTAGGGTTGTAGTGGCCTTTTTCACTCACACCCAACACAAACAACTATGAAACACACTTACAGAGTGTTCCCTGAGTGCGTAACTATCCCTAATTCCTACACTACTGTGTTATTTTGACTCAATGTTTCACCTACCATTGACACTGCTTTGAATACTATGTGTACACAGGGAATAATGTTCCACATTGTTTCCAGTTTGAACATTGATCTTCCCTTGGGTATCTATCTGTTTAGTACATTTTTATAATACTGGAACTTCCATTTGGTGCTTATGAACACTTGTCCTACATTAATCGACGTCATTGTGCAAGAGGGGGACCTCAGACATTATCTACATCCTCCATCGAATAAAATGAGGCATTAAGCAGTACAGAACCATATTTCCCAAGCAGTTCCTGGCTGATGCACCTAGCACCACACCAATTTCAGCCTTGCTCACTCCTTCAAGAAGAAATATGAATAATGAAGTCTTTTTCCCAATGTGATCACCACCAATGTTATCAATTATGCTCATACTCTAATTGAATACTCACTAACCTACAATTTTGTTCATTTGTCACTCTAGTGATGTGTTTTACCTGCCAGTTAGGCTCTGCTGTTTTGATTAGATGAATCCAAACTCATCTGATGACCGCAATTCCGTTTATGGAAAGATTTAGAATGCTTCATGCAAACTGTTCAACTATTCTGTGCTTCCCCACCTGGCACTAACCAAAAGAGCTGTGTATCTGGATACATTACTGATACAGGTTAATTTTGTGATCCTTTAATTTCCACTGATACATACCACATTTTGCATTCACATGTAGTACACTCTAAATAGCTACACAGTTGGACACACCCCAGTGCCTTACACACCTAAAAAGTTAATGTACCACTTTCCAGCACTGCATCACTGAGAAAAACTTTAAATGCTCTGCCTCTTAACTCATTTACTTACCCCATGTATCTATAGGCGTTTCCGCTCATTTCACCTTCCCTTACCACCTTTAGCTTTGACATACTTTTACAGCAGCAGAATAAAATTCTATGGCCTCATGACAAATCTTGTATGCCACTTTGATTCCTACCACTCGTAGGTTCATTACACCTTGATAGGCTGATGAGATGACGAAAAACGTCTGATTCATCTAGCAACAACCTCCTGCCCTTCCTTTTGCTTGATTTTATGATTAAATGTAGGTTTCAGTAATTGTAGTGCATGATGTCACCTCTTTTCTTGTTAATGTATTTCTTTTTCCATTTCATATTGTCATGTTCTGCCATCTGTATTTTTCACCTAATTTAATTAGGACTGACATGAACCAGTTAGGCCCCTCAAAAGTCACAAGATTACAAGCCTTTTCAAAAATTGACTATTGTGAACACCTGTTTTCAGTTCATTACATAGGCTAACCTGTGTGGTGCACAACATGCCAGTTTGCTTGAGACATCATGAGGCTAGACAGTTGATCGTGATTTCCTTCCTAGTTCATCTCCCATCCTTATTGAACCATCTGTTATATTTTAATACATTATAATTATAGATGTAACGAATACTCTCAACTTTAATATCGTTACAGACAACTGAAGCTGGTTTGCCCATTTTCCTAACAGCTAAGCCCTCTATTCCTTCCCATAGCTCACCAAGGAAGTTATCACTACTGGGTAGGTCTACTGGCTACTATTTTGATTTCATTGTCCTAAATCTAACATCTCCATATTCACGCCAGTTTACATAATGGACCATTCCAAAATATGGTTTCATTCTCATTAGATTTTCAGAAAAGTGGGAATAGAAACTCACTTTTGGTTTCCTAACGAAGTATAGAATTAGCACAACTACAGTAAATCATACACATTGGCCAAATGTTGACCTAATTTTGCAATATACCAGTCTATAACGTCTTCTGTTCTTTCTAAACGCCTGCCAAAAACAACTGGCTGTGTATTCAGTCCTCTCAACATTCAGCCCTACTTAACATAAACCATCACAATTTTTTTGAAAGAATAATAAACGCCAAACTTGTGCAAAGTTTCAAGACAACTAGCACCTGTGACAGGATATAAATACTGCTGATCAGTCATCTTGATTGCAAAGCCATCGAACCTTGGTACCCTGTTGCAATTGCCTCTACATGAGTGCTAACTCTTCCAGCATGCAAGCAGAAACGACCAATGTGCACTAATCATCCCTGTCTTTTCACTCTGATTTAATTCTCCTTCACTGAATTATAGACACTGTTCATCCTGTGAACAACCAATCACAGAACCACTCCACCACGCTATGCGAGCTTGGTTTAATGGAAGTGCAGCTGTGCTGAAAACAAATTTGGTATCCCTGCTCAGACTAATGCTGATTGCTGTGATAAAGTTCCTATGAGCTTCATTCTTTGTTATGCAGTATCACGAAATCCTAGTAAGCTGACATGTGCTGCTCAATCACACTGAAGACCATCTTTTGGCTACCACCTGACAAATTAATAATATAGCTACTGTGCTAATACTGCAATATTAGGAACTTAAAAACGCGATCCAGTGTGATTAAATACACAGAGAACTGTGCAAACTGACTGCTACTTTGGAAGTAACCAAAGCCTTACAGATCTTGTTGTATAACACCCACACAACAGTTACATGTTAACACCCCAAAAGAGCAACAGAGACTCATTCCTAACTTAGTGCCCTCTGAAACCTTCTATCAAACCGTAACTAATACTTCATTTCATGCATCAGTACACATGCAAATGATCTACTCCATGTAGGTATCAACCTTGCCGTATTATTGCACTGCTGCTATTGTACAACTGCCATCATCTATAGATGTGTTAAATATACAGATATCCCAGACCGTAACTTGCACCAGTCGCAAATTTGAGTGTTATCACATTCTCTTTCCCTGTCACCTATGTACCTAATTATGAATGCGATGTTCGGCAAACGGACATCCTGTCTATTTGCAAGGGGTATCCATCAGACTGTCACGTAGTTCAAGATTCATCTGTGATTTAACACTAATTATTACAAGCATCCTACCCTATTACTCTGCACTAGTGTCAAATGTGAAACTGCATTGCTTTTAGAGGAAACTAAAGAATTCCCTTCCCCTCACACTGTTGAGGCAATGAACAAATTTTTATTTAGGCCCACTGGGAACAGGTTACCATATTTGGTAGCGCAGTCAACTATAGTAGCAGGTCTCTGCTGTGACCATGCATTTACACTTCAGACTTATCGAGTTTTTCTAATGGTATACGTTTTTTCAACTTTCTTATTGCATATGTAGCACACCCACCATTAGGTTATCTGCTCATATAACTTACACTACAGCTTTCAACTTTTCTGCTAATTTGCCTAAAACACCTTTTGTGCTGGCACCCAACCAACAGCCTGACTACACAACCAAAAACAATCAAAGTTACCATTGACCATGGCACTGCACACATCACTGAGAGGAGTACGCTGGAATACCTATAAAGAGTGGTTGACCCAGTGTCATCTCTCTTCCAGTCACTGTAGTTGTCCTCACAATGGTTATATGGATCATATGTAATCAAAGATATTGTGAACCATTCAGATCACGTGCCGCACGAGCAGCTGCTGTTGGGTAATTTTATACTCAAGTGGATTTTGCATCCTGGCACAATTCAGTCATGACTTGTTTACAACTAAGCATTAGGAGATGGGATGCTGGTATGTATTAGTCTGTTTCTATTGTATAATTTATTCATTTTGCAACATGTGAGAGCATTACATTCCACTTAGCTAAGGATGAAACCAATGACATATTACTTAAGAATCAATATCAATTAATTACATGAAATAAGAATTAATAGAACAACGCTAGTGTCACAGTTGTGTTAATAAGATTAGTTTATTATGGCTATATTATCTGCTTGTAATGTATCCTTCAATAACTTTGCAATTTAAACTTTTATACTACAAGCTGCAAAGATTATAGGAAAAATAATGAATCTTATCAATATGATTGAGCTAAACCTCCTTTTGTATTGAATCCATATCCTAAAATTTACTTGTCCTTGACCACTCTTGTAGAATAGTTTATTCTGTCGTGATTAGCTTCTGTTATGATTTTATTAGGTGCCGTTACACTCTTTAATTTATGGGCATGTACTGTTTTTGTAGACTCAGTTATTTAGGTAGTTTTCCACACAACCATTGAATATGTTCATTTTCTGCCTACATCTTGTGTACCAGAGAAATGCTATATGACCCATCTTTAGCTCACACAGTTATTCAGTCCATACTGTGACCTTTTTTTAACACGTTACTACTAATTTTACTGTTTTTCTTAGAGATTCATAATATGTATACTCGCCACACATAGTAGTGTATTTTCAAACTCATTGGAATATAAGGCTATTGTCCAGAAACCCGGCTTTTCCTTCCTTTTATTGGAACGTAATACTTATTACAAATGTATGTGGATGTTGCCTATTATGAATACTCTATACAGCAGTTATGGATGTCCTATCATGAGAAAGATGGAATAAAATGTAATCACATCACTACAAAGTGTCATAGCTTAAGTGTAGCAAAACAGAACAGTGGCAATCAATTATAACTATCTCCAGCTATTACACATGCACTTTCACCAATAAGAAATAGGTAGGAAATCAAAAATAAAAACAATCGTTCTGAAAATAAAAATGAAGCATGAATACAGATTTCCAAAAAGTCATGTTTATTTACACACATTAAGGAAACTAACCACAATGGAAACATCTTTGAATAAAATGCAGGAAATATTTAGTACTCATGTTCCGAGCTATCCCAAGTGTTGTTCTTGTGTATACGAATAACTGGAATCAAATCGTAAGACCTAATGTTTGTATACCTACTTCATTTTGTGTAGAACTTACATGGTATTAAATAATGAAAAAATAATTAAGAGCTTTAGTGCATAACACGTACCTACATCATCTCTCAATCATGTACAGAGCTTTGTGAAACAAAATTTGCAAAAAATATAGCTATTGTGCACTGGTGTAAATGGCAGCCAAGAACAATGAATTTATTAGATTACACATTTTAGCATCTGACCCATTTATGTGAAGATGCACTGATGAGCATAAATGTCATGAATACTCCCCGTGAGGAGAATGAATGCCATATGTTGTACATACATGATGCAATAAGCAGATTACAAGTATATAAGCAGACCAGAAATTAACAAGGAATTGTTCTACCAATTACATGGGTCACGAACATGTAAACCCTATGACATAAGTGACTTTAGCAAAGGGCAGGTTACAGTGGCATTGCAGTTGGGAACTAGAACCTAAAAAGTGGTGAAGCTGGTAGGCTGGATCTATGCTACTGTTGTGAACGTCTGTGGAAAGTGGCTGAAAGGTGATAAATCGATAACCTTACGAAAACATGTAATACACCTACCCCATCACAAATCATGGAGGTCAGAGGCTTGCCTGCTCTGTGAAGCTGGACATGTGGCAATATGTGGCATATCTAATTATAGAAAACAATACTTGAGCAACCATGCACGGTTTTGAACCCACAATTCAATGTACATCGTTGAACATAGGGCTCCACAACATATGGTAACTGTGTGTTTCCATACCAATCCACCAAAATGTTCAATTGCAACTGCAGGGATCATTGAGGCTACAATGAAGGTCAATGCAAATGTCAACTGTCAGGATGGATGACATTTCCTGTTACACCAGGTCAGTTGCCACATCCAGATATGCTATATCTAGGTGAATGGCACCAGGTGGAGAGCCCATTATGCCATGGGGACAGTCACTTGGGCTCGTTTGGGAGATCTGGTAGTAATTGAAGGGATCATGACAGTTGCTGACTATGTGACCTTTGTAGCCACTGCATAGATTGCTTCATGCCTGGTTGTGCTCTCCCATGGTGAAGGCATCTTCCAGGAGGAGAACTGTCCATGTCACATGTGCAGAATGACTCCACAGTGGTCTGAGTAGCATGGTACCTAACACATCTTGACCACACCATGTAGCTGATCTGAACATGTGGAATGCAAATGGTATAACATACATCCCGAAACACATAAATGACATGTTAAGTCCACATCATGTAGAACTGTCGAAGTATTGTGTTCCAAAGGTGGTCAAACATGCTATTAAGCATGTTGCTACATTTGTTGTTACGTTTACTGCTAGAGGATTAGTACTAACCAAACATAAATGTTCATCTTATTAATGACATCCCTTGAGAAAACATATCTGAGTGAAATAATTCTTATAACCATGTTTCTCCAGTGTTGAGTGTACTAGCGTGAATGAAGGAAGTGCCATTAATATATTTTTACTGTCACTGTTTCTAAAATACAGAGTTACAAGTAATACATGATGACTATGCAAGTCATCACACATCCTTGGCCTGTCTATTGCATGGTACCTATGATTACTGACACACATATGGTTTTATCACAATACACAATCCTCCTGTCTCGAGACTGATAGGAAAAGAACAGCAGTGTTGATGACAAATATACATTTGAGTCCTGTTTCTGGAGTATTAAGTAATACAATTTCTTGATATCCCAAGCTGCAGATATTGATTTTTATATTATCACATTATCTGTTACCAATCTATAGTACACATTGTTTCACAATTATAGATTTCTATGTTATTTCGCAGGCATTATAATTTATTGACCTCTTGCTTCATCCATTATTTTACAGGCCTTGAGGGCACCAACAAGGAAAACCTATTTACATAAACTACCACTTGCTTGTAGTTTCTTTCTGATGTGAAGTAATGCATATCTCTTGAGAGTGCCCAACTGAGTGAAACTTTTGTCACAGATATCACATTTGTGAGGTCCCCTTCCAATGTATTCTAATGCATCTGTCTTGAGATCAGCTGATCTAAGAATGATCACTTCATCACTTTTGTGAGGTCTTTTCCCAGTGTGTATGAATGATGTGTCTTGTGATTAGAGATGGGTCGAACTTGTTGATTCCCGTGAACTACTTCATTCATTTCACTCTTTGGCGTGAAGCGTTCAAATGAAGTAGTTCATTCGTGAAGTACGGAAGCCTGGCGAAGTTGCCCAGTTCGCCGCTCAGCCGAGGCTACGCTCGCTTCGCCTCGCTCGTACAATAAAGGTTCGTAATACTTCATAATTTTACCAACAGATGGCCAACTATGCAGTAACATGCACGCAACGTTTTACGCTCTTACAGCGTCTGAGCTAACTTAAATAGAGCGTGGTCGAAGGGGACAAAGGAAAGATAAACAGAGAAGCCTGTTACATATAAAGAAGGTATTACATTTAATCTTGCTCGACATTTTCTCATGGAACGCCCAAAAAAGTCTTTATCAGCTAAGTGAAACATTATTTGTTGTATTCATGGACTGAAAAACTAGGGCTACCAACAAAATGCAGTCTAATTTCATGTTCCTTTTAAAATTTAATCCAAAATAGAGTATGTTTACCACTGTCACGAAGTCTATATCTATGTTAAGCAATTATTCAGAAGTTTTCCTGTAGATTTTATTTTGTTGAGAATAATATAACCCCCCAAATTCAAAACGTAAACTGTCACCTGTAGTAATTGGTATGATTTGAGGTAAAATCCGTCTTTCAGTGTTATTAACACAACTTTTATTTTCATGTTGGCTGTGCGTGCTCACATAGCTGACGCTGCCTTTTCCCCGCCCTCACCTCCACAATCCCAAAACCTATCGTTTCCCACAAACGCCGCGCGATTCGTCGACAGGCAGTAGAGGGGGGACTGAAGTGAAGGGAGAATGAGTGACGTAACGCCGATGTAATGGGAAGAGGGAGAGAGGAAGAGAGTGAGTGAACTTGAAGAAAGTGTGGTGTGTGTTATCTGTGAGGAGTTTGAAGTACCAGTTCATTGAAATTGAGTGGTTAGTTCACACTTCACTGGAGTGAAGCGTTCATTTGAACGACTCATTCACGAGCTCCCCATCACTACTTGTGATAGCCTGCCCTAACAAAAGATTTACCACAAATATCAAATTTGTGATGTTTTTTTTTCCACTGTGAATTAATGTATGTTTCTTGAGATAACCTGACTGGGCAAACGATTTGTCAAAAATTTCACATTTGTGAGCTGTCTTTACATGTGAATTAATGTGCGTGTCTTGAGATTTCCCACAAATCTCACATATATGAGGTTTCCCTCCAGTGTGAAGTTTCTTGAAAACGCTTGGGAAAGCCAAAGATTACCCATAAATGTCACATTTGTTAAGTTTCTTTCCAGTGTGAATTAATAAATGTCTCTTGAGATCCCTTGAGAAAGCAAAAGATTTCCCACAAATCTCACATTTGTGAGGGTTCTTTCCAGTGTGAATAAATGCATGTTTCTTGAGATAAGTTGACAGCGCAAAAGATTTCCCACAAATATCGCATTTGTGGGGTTTCTTTCCACTGTGAATTAATGTGTGTGTCTTCAGATTAGCTGACTGGGTAAACGATTTGTCACAAATCTCACATTTGTGAGGTTTTTCTCCAGTGTGAATTAAGCTGTGTTTCTTGAGATTTCCTGCACCAGCAAAAGATTGTCCACAAATCCCACATTTATGAGGATTCTTTTCAGTGTGAAGTAATACATGTGTTTTGAGTCCGCTTGAGAAAACAAAACATTTCCCACAAATCTCACATTTATGAGGCTTTTTTCCATTGTGAGTTAATAAGTGTTTCTTGAGGTCCCATAAGACAAAAAAAGATTTTCCACAAATATGACATTTGTTAAGTTTCTTTCCAGTGTGAAATAATGCATGTCGCTTGACATAGCTTGGGAAAGCAAAAGATTTCCCACAACTCTCACATTTGTGAGGTTTCTTTCCAGTGTGAATTACTCCATGTTTCTTGAGATTGCCTGCACGAGCAAAAGATTTGCCACAACTGTCACTTTGTGGGTTCTGTTTGCAGTAAGTAGATTACCCTGGAAACTGACATTAACAGTTGTAGATAAAGTTCCATAATGATTTGTTTCCTCTGTATCATTTGTCATAATTGTGTTACCTTTGTCATTAGCAGACTTGTTTGCAGCTTTCCACGTTTCCTTGTATGAATTCAGCTTGTTGAGTTCTGTGACACAAACGTCTGGCTCACTATCCGAGAAGTTAGCGCTTTGATGCTCATCACTATAGCCATATTTTTCATGGTTGCCTGCAGTTGAGAAATGGTAGTTCTCACTCATTCTCAAATGTTTTTTCAAACTAACATTACTGTGAAATACTTCACCACACCACTTACAAACATACGAAGGTGGTTCCATACCATCAATGTGCATAAACACATGCTTTATGAATCTGTATTTTGAAGGAAAGCTCTGTTGGCAGAAATTACAGCTATATACATGTAATTCCTTTTCCCACATACTACAGTTATATCGCGTGGCAACTGAGCAGTTCTTATCAACAGCCATATCTTCTGTATTGGTACCAAACTGTTGTGATGACTTCTCCATGTCTATCATCAACTCATCCTGGACCAGTCTATGGTGACAAGTTTCTTCACATGATATGCCACTGCTCCCACCAGTACACTGAGTCAATCTGAAGAGTAAGGAGGCGGATGTTAAATACTGATATACATACAACAAAGAAAGAATATTTAGGCGTCTGTAAATCCAGTACTATAAGAGAGAATTCATAAAAGTGCAGAAGAAATTACATATATAGTAACTGTTAGAGATTTAAAATTATAATATTCCACCAGAAGGAAGGAACTGATGAGGAAAAAATAATGATTAATCTGAGTCACTGCCAATTTGCTTTGAAATTTTTAGATGAAAATTAAAATAATTCACTTTCAAGTGTTACAGTCTTTTTAAAATACAGTGCTACAAAGTAACAGTTACACCCATTTATTAATTGTGTAAAAAAATTTCAGTTATATGTTTTAACTGAATAAGATTTAATTAACAGAAATAATTTTTAAATGTTCCTCTTCTATTATCTTAGCTCTGTAAATGGCTTTCCTTTGTCTGGAAAACACTTTCACCTTTGCAAATTTATTTCACCTAGCAAACAGTTTTTTTTGTTTGATTCCCAATGAGTCAAGAACCAGTGCAAGCATTATTATTTTGATTAGGTATCTTGTATGGATGTTAATCAGCTGGATAATGACTGTTCATGAACAATAATTGATGTCACATCAATCTATGGAAAAATGCGTACTGATGAATGAATGTGAATGACACACTTGCAGATGGTTTTAATCTAAGACTACGTTTTTGGCACTGCAACTTATATGAAGCCTTGTACAAATGGAAATGCTGACTAAAAAGATTGAAATGGGTGTAAATTTTCCAGAATATTTGCAGTGAGCCTTTTTGAAAATTTTTACATTTGGTCACCTGACACTACAGAACACAAATGACTTAATAGACACACACATAAATACCACATCATCACCCATTAAACACTGCAGGTTGACACTACATATCGAGTGGCAGTGACAATAGCTAATGCACGAGCTACCCCTGTAGTATCTGGGTCCCATAATTCCACCTGCAGTTAAACCCTTTCCCACAGAACAGAAGTATGATGCCTTTCAGATCTCCATGTGCATCATGTTGCACATGAAAGATCACAAACTACTGAAGGCATGCATGCTCCAGTGTTTACTTTTCCTCTGACTGTAACTTCTAACTTTTTTGCATTGTGTTTGGTATATAGTTCTGTTTGGCATGGTATCTGGTGAATTTCGAATGTTTTTAAACTCTTAATTGGGATCATACGGGTTTTTTAACGTAACCAGTATCGTTGTGTGTCAGATTCTAGAAGTTCACAACTGAATCACTAAACATTGTAGCTTTTTTAAAACTCAGTTACATGTACTTTCATACATATGGAAGTGAAGTAACAGAATATAAATAATGAAGAAAGAAATCAAAAATTATGCAAGTGAGGTTTCAAACAAATACCTTTCTATTTTTTAAAGTAGTAGAAATAAAACTTACAATTAAAATTTTATACTATGCCAGTCAACCATAAAACAAACCAGAATAAGAACCTGAATTTCTGGAAAACTTCAACAATACATAAATTTTGATGGTAATTGTTTTTCAATTGTTTTAGAGACCTCCACGTAAGCATTGTGTAGGTACTGGGTACTTTACTTGTGTCATATCCTTAATCTTTACTGCCCAACATTTTTTGTGGCAGGTACATTCATAGACTATTGATGCAGTCATGATGGAAGCGCACATGTATTTTAATAACACACATACTACAGCCTGAAACAGCAACACTGCACATCTGCATGGATGTGTTGACTTAGCTGCTGCAGCTACATACAGCGCCAGTGGCCACGTAGTTTGCCTGGCTGCCGCTAGAGCTCGGAGGATCGCGCTATAGTTTTAACTAAGCGCGATCCGCTGGAAAAATGCAGGATGTGGGCGCCATGTTGGATTATCAGCACGCTACTTCCTGCCGCGCCCAGTTATGAGCTAATTATTTCCAGGAAGTGTGACGTATGGCGCTCCTCTTATCAGTACTTGCAGCCAGCAGACCTGTGTTCTGACTACTTGTTCTGGCTTTATATAACGAGGCAGCTGCATTTAATTTAAGTCGAGGCACCTGCATGTTTTACACATCCATGCATTATTATTATTGTTTATTCATCTTATCAGTCATTATCTCTGCAGGAGTTCCGATTCCAGGGAAGGTGGCTGGGTTGTTTTGAATATTTATTTATTAATTTTATATACACTTCTACACATTGATCTTGCCAAAAGCCGAGAAGTGATTCTTCTTAGTGTTTTAGCTCTCTGGGTTACTCTGGGGTGCTCTCTGGGAGAGTTTTGTATTTATTTTCTTGACTATATCTTTATTTATCTCTTACCTTTCACTTTTAATATTTTATTTTCTTTTATATTATAAAGTTGCTAAGCATCCTTATCTATCTTGTGAGGATTTTTTTTTTAAATTTTACTTCAACTTTCACTTAAAATTCTTATCTTTTAGATTAATTATTTATTAATTACAAGTGGGGGGAGAAAGAGTGGGGAGAGGGAGAGAGAGGGGGGGGAGGGAGAGAGAGGGGGGGGAGAGAGAGAGAGGGGGGGAGAGAGAGAGGGGGGGGAGAGAGAGAGAGAGGGGGGGGAAGAGAGAGAGAGGGGGGGGAGAGAGAGAGAGAGAGAGAGGGGGAGAGAGAGGGGGGAGAGAGGGGGGAGGGAGAGAGAGAGAGAGGGGGGGAGGATAGGTCTGAGATGACAGGAAAGCAGCTACAGCTTGAGGTCCACTGGACAAACGGGATATGGGAGGGGTGGGGGGCGAAGGAGGGAATGAGGACTCCTCCCTGTGCTTTGGCTAATTGTATGTGTAGGGGCTCCTATTCCAAGTGCAGTTCAGATTCATGTCATATTTCACTGATATGAGCCTCTGCTACCTCCACTCTCATGGCCAGTGCTCCATCAACTTTCATGAAGTTGACACTGCCCCATGCATCTCACGTCTCTGAGCCCATTACGTCATATCATGATACTACAACTAACATGTATGAAGTGCTGCATATGTTAAATTGTTTAAAATGCCTGTCCATCCAGGAACTATGATAATTTCTCCACACTCTCCCTTATTTTGCAAAGGGTATACAACGAGCTGCACTTCTTTCAATTTCTTTCATGTCCCACACCACACTGCAATAGTCCACACGATAATAGATAAGCATAATGTAAGCCGGTTCTTTTGTAGACCTGTTACGTTTTCCAAGTGGTCTGCCAATGAATCAGTCTTTGGTTTGCTTTCTCCAGAGCATTATCTATAAGGATGTTATGATTTAATTTATCCATAAGTGTATTTCCTATGCATTCAGTTGAGTTCACAACTTTTAGGTTTGTATGATTTATCGTGTGAATGAAATTTAGCACATTCCTTTCCATACTCACATGGTTGACTTCATACTCTTCATTATTTACAGTCAATTGCTATTTTCCACATCATACACATATCTTATCTATCACTCGACAATTCGTTTTGATCATCTGATGACTTTACAATAAGGTAAATGACAACATAATCTGCAAACAATCTAAGAGAGCTGCTCAGATTGTCTCCTAAATCGTGTATGTAGGTCAGGGACAACAAAGGACCTATAACACTTACTTGGGAAACGTCAGATATTAATTCGATGACTTTCTGTCAGTTATTACGAACTGTGACCTTTCTGGTACAAAATCATGAATCAGTGCACACAACTACGATGATACTCCAGGGGCACACAATGTAATCGGGTGTCACTTGTGAGGAATTGAGTCAAAACCCTTCTGAAAACCATAAATATGGAATCAATGTAATGTCATCTGTCCTAATCAGTCATTACTTTGCGAGAATAAAGAGCTTGTTGTGTTTCACAAGAATTATGTTTCCCGAATAAGTGTTGGCTATTTGTGAAAAGTGTCGTCTTCAAGGTAATTCATAATGTTCAAACAGACTATATTTTCCGAAATCCTACTGCAAACGACGTTAGTTGTATGGGCGTGCATTTCATCGGATTACTCACATTCCCTTTCTTGGTTTCTGGTGTAATTTGTGCAACTTTCCTGTCTTCGAGTACCAATCTTTCTGCCATTGAAGAGTTGTATATGACTGCTAAGTATGGAGCTACTGTATCAGCATATTCTGAAAGGAACCTGGAGGCATTGCCTCTCTGAAGTGTTAAGCTGCTCCACTATATTTATCCTGAGACGGAATTTAGGAAATCCGTCTTCAGTGACTCGCTTTAGTAGCACTGTCGTCAATAACTTTACCATTGTTATCACGCAGTGAAGGTATTAATGCACCTTTACAATTGTGTACTTTACATACGACCTGAATTTCTTTGGGTTTACGATCAGATTTCGAGACAATGTCGTTCTGGAAACTATTAAAAGTCTCTCTAATTGATATTGCGCTAAATTTCGAGCTTCTGTAAAACTTCGCCAATCTTGTGGATTTTGCGTTCTTTTAAATTTGGCATGTGTAATTCATTGCTTCTGCACCAGTGGTCTGACCTGTTTTTTGTCAGTACCACATTTTATTAATTTGACGCGTACCTCTCAGTTATTACTCATTTGACTTTAAACCGCATCTGGACTAAGTTTAGAAAGACTTATCAGACGGAGTCGAAACTGTCTCTTCAGAATGTGTCAAGCGATATTTTACCTGCTATAAGGGTGAATTTTGCGTTTATTTTGGTGAGTCTCGATGTTACAGTATTCACTCTTGTGAACTCTTCACGGCTCAACAACATTGTGGTCACTAATCCCTGTTTGATCAGGGCTATTAAGATGTCAAGGATGTTTTCGCAAGTATTTACACTTTGAGTGCGCTTCTGTACCCACTGTTCAAAATAAATTTCAGAGACACCATTCAGTACGGTTTCGGACGACGTTTTATGCCTACCACTGACATTAAACATTTGCTTTCGCCAATATATCGAGGGTAGTTTTTCTTCCAATTATTCGCAATATTACGGACTGTAATGGTAAAGTTCTGGCCAAGTTTCAAGTTTAAACAATCTTTAGACATACAAAGGAGATTAGTGAGTGTAAACGTAAGCTTCCGCGTCCGTTGTTACAGTCAATAAAATTCTTCTGGGTTTGAAGCCGCATTGCCAACTATAAAATTTCGACATTTCGGCGACTGTTGCAAGACGTCTTCTTCAAACCCAGAAGATTTTTACTGACGAAGATTAGTGAGTGTATAAGATTGGCGAATATAAAATTGCATGTGGCTGTGGGAAGGTTTATATTGGAACAACGATAAGAAATGTCAATACCCACTAAACGGAACACAAAAGAAACTGTCGACTGGGATATACTGACAAATCAGCTGTAGCGGAACAAGTTTTTAAAGACGGTGATCATGAAATAAAATTTAGTGAGACAAGCGTGTCAGCCAGGACATCTATTATTATGCATGTATGTATAGGAAAGCTAGAGAGATTCAGGAACACCACAATAATTTCAACAGAAAAGAGGAAGGCTTACAGTTACACAGGATACGGTGGTCGCCTTTCCACCAACCATTTGACGATCGATTACATCCGATGGAGAATAATGACGCTAGTCAGAGAGACTTATAGTCGGTCCCAATTGAACGTATGTTGGTGCCCTCTATATGAACGGGAATTCCACTGTCTGGCAGCCATCATTGACTCACCTCCAAAGATATTCCCGCAGTTGGCAACGAAACGCCAGGAAGTAGTAGTTTTACAGATCGAAAACGGCCCAGAGCTTTTAACTCGTCACTACCCATAATACCTCAAAGGAACTATCTACTTCAATTTCACTACAAGGTAAACTACTTCCACCAGCGATGAACACTACACCAACTGTATCTCATCTGTTCTTTGTGAACATAGTTAGGTCTCTTGAAAAATTTCAGCGGAACTTATTTCCATACCTTTATTGTGGTTGTATCTACCCTCTTTTGGTGTTCTACTTGCAGCCTTTGAAACTGAAGCCCTTTCTGCACTTACCTGAGACCCGCTAACCTAAAAAAAAGCCCCGTCTCCTCTACACATCCCCATACTTATGGAACTGCTTCCTTTGTGTAGTTGACTCCTGACCCACTTAGCAAAAAATGCATGGAAGGTTCATAGAGTGACAAATACAGGATTGTAACTGTACCAGCAGTAGCAGTTCCACATAGTGCAGGTAAAATAACCGAAGTTCAGTCTTAAAGACTAAACAACCTACTTCTAGAGTATACAAATTGTGGTAACTAAATGAAATCATAGCTCAATTACGACTGTTTACAGCTTCAGCTGGTGAAGAGAATGCTGATCACATAAACAAAATATTATCGATCTTACTTGAGCTTTGAAAAATATGCATCGTCGAGTAATTGTGGAGAGAGTTGTCCACGAGCTTTACAGATCTGCATGCAGAATACTTCTGATAATACAAGAAATGGATTATGCATGGCAGGCTGATCTCAGATACGCAAGACTACTTAAAATCAAATAATGGTTTCAAGTACATTCTCACGGTCACAGACACACATTCCAAATTTGCTTGGGCCTTACCTTTGAAAGTAAAGACAGAGAAGGAGGTTTGAGAGGTTTCTAAACAATTGTTGCAGACAGGACTAACTCGACTCCACAATAACCTGGCGGAATATGTTGGAAGTGAATTTTACGACAGGCATTTCAAAGCAGAATTGGAATGTTGGTTAAATCACTATTCAACATTCTCCCATTTGGAAACTAGTATTGCCAAATGGTTGAACTGGACCATCAAAAACCGGATGTGGAAGCAATTTAATCTTCAACGTATGTGCAAATGGCTGAACATACAGCCACAGATATTTGACAAATATAATCGCATTATTCACCACAGAATTAATAACAAACCTATTCATGTCACAAACGAACTACGGGATAGCTTTAAACCCATTATGTTCCTCATAGAGCAGATCGTAAGATGTTGAGGGAACAGGGTTTTGATGAAATGGTTTAGTTTCTCATCGAAGCTCAACAGTTGGGTAACACTCGCAAACTGCTATGTAATACGAAAAGCAAAGCTCAAACCATGCAGTAATGTGACGAGTGCTAGGAAATGTATCAACAAAGTTGGAGGTGATATTCTTGAGAAACTGCCATCAGAAGTTTGTATCTCTGGATATAATTTCTGTGGAGCTGGAACAAAATTGAAATAGCACCAAGATTATGGTGATAAGGGCTTCAACGCATTGGAAAATGTGTGCAAAGAGCACATCATCGCCTACACTACAAATAAAGATCACCATATTGCACACCAAATATTCACTGATAAGTCTGCACAGGTACGTCAAGGGACGGATATTCATGGAGGACAACCAATTTCTGCATATGCTGTTGATAAGGCAATGTTTGCTCGATTTTAAATTGGGTACTGGACTAACCTTCAAGCAATACTGAATGCATCTCACTGCATACTAAAGAAGAAGAACTATGGGATGTTTAAAAATTTGGTGACAGCTCCAAAAGGTTCCTCGAGGCAGAAAGGAAGGAAGGAAATGAGGTGTTAAAACGCCCAGGTTCCTACCTATACCAAAGACATCTGGTGGAATAATTCTGGCTTTGATACCTACATTTGCTGGGCTGTCAGCCACTGGTTTCATTAGCTAGGAGAGGTGATATATTTCAAGCACTAGAGAATGCCTGAAAAAGTGAAAAGTAATTACAATCAACTAAAAGGCATAATATGACCATGGAGTCCATCGCTATAGGTAAAGGCCTCTATTTACAATACAGAAGATGGCTTGGGTTGTACATTAAAAAACGCCCACAGCAATGGTTCTGGAAAGAAGGATTAAAAGCATAGATCTGCTTAGTCTCGTCAGAAAATTTAAAATCATGAGATTTTACAGCGTGTTTATGTAGGATACACTGCCTGAGACAATGTGCAAAACCACAAAACGTGGAACAGGAAATTTAGATGTTGTTCGAGGTATGGAGCTCTTGGTGATTTTAGGCCACCTGAAGAATTGTGTTGTCACTTCACCAATAGGAACCAGCTGTTGTACAATGTTCGACGCTACCATGACTTCAGTTCATACCTCTGAGGATATTTCTGACTGATATTTTTCATGAAAATTGCATAAAAACAAGCAGTATGCAAGTCTCTGCATCATTTGAAGCTTTGATGTACTGACGTTCACTCTAATCCTAATTGGGCTAAATTGAACGCAAACTACTTTCCTCCAATATATGAGCAGGGGGTAGTTACGTACAGCATTGACTGGCTGGAAACACACGAAACCATAGCTAACGTCACTGACTTAAGGAGACAAGTCGATGTAGAACTGAAACCAATTGTAAAACCCTTGACGAAAAGGGAGCTGAGATGCCTGGAGCGAGAGTCCATATGGTTAATGGGGATAAAAAAGGCAATGATACAACGAGCATTCAGGCATCCAGTTTTGCTGGATAAATGTGTGTGACAAATCTGAATCATATAAACCTAGAGACAACTTTGTCTTTGAACACTTCCTCTAGCAAATGTGGCAGATGGCCTCTGAAGTCCCAGATGTATGGACTATAGGATACCAGAACTCCAGCAGATGTATCATCATGATTGTTCAAAATGTGGAGAGCACAGCTCCACAAGCGAAACACATTGCTGCATGCCTCAGTCCACCAGGGAACAGAACATGCTACAGTAAACTTTAAGTGCATGGTACGGAACATATTTCGGCGGTAAGGATAACGTTTGGAAGATACTTTACGTGGTCATCACAGCTGTGTAAATGTCGTGAGAGGGGGGTAAAGCCACCAGTTGGCCTTGGAAAGCTGCCAATTGGATCTGCACTCAGGTGGGATAGGAGTTGGCAAATGGATAGCACACAGAAATTGATCACTTGAGTATGTGTCAGAGGGAATGGGCCATTCAAGATGATGAGCGAGCTGGACAGTGCAGAACGAGAGGTTCAAATGGTAATAAATGTGGTTGGAATCTGAAAGGAACGTGAGTGCTCCAGTGCTAAGATATGATTCAGGAAGTCAGCTAAGAGGGAACCTCTTGGACAGGTTCTCCCAGAGCACCAAAGCAGATGGTGGGCATTGAAGTCGCCAAGCAGCAAAAAGGCGTGAGGGAGCTGACCAATGAGCTGGAGTAAGTCCGACTTAGTAACAGCAAATGACGGAGAGGTGTAGAAGTTATGTAGAGAAAAGGTGAAATGAAGAAGGAAAATGTAGACTGCAACAGCTAGCAGTCGAGTGTTCAATGAGTTGGATGACCAGCATGGCTCCCTGGGGGAATATCACAAAGGACAAGAAGGAAACATGAGCGATCAAAGGGGTTGTGAGGACAATTTTTTTCTTGGAAGCAGAAAACAAGCGGACACTGCAATTCCAAGAGCAGCTGTAACTCCCTCCTTGTTGGATATAATGCCACGAATGTTCCATTGGAGAAGAGTGATAATGGGGAACGATAATTGGGGAGGAGGGAACAAATGAAGGTTAGTCACCTTGGTAGCTGCTGAGTGCCAGCCTACAAAAATCCACTGCTACAGGAGGCAGAGGCTGGAGAATCCTGTTCCATGAGCTCTGCAAACATATTGGCATTCTCCCTTTGTCAACCTGTGAATTCTATGGCAGAAAACCAGTAGGCAGTGGGCACCAGCAAAATGGAGGTCAGCCATGTGAGAGTATATGTTGCAACACCACTGAAGACAATCTCTAAATCAGGTAAGGAGAAAACAGTTTGTTTTTGTTTGAGCTCTTAGAACTTTCTAGTTGGCAGATGAAGACTGTTTTTAACTGTAGAAAGTCTTTTGCAGGAGTACTGCTTTTGTCCTTTCAGCCTGGCAGTTATGTAACAGGTTGTTTCACCACCAGGGGCAAAGATCTGATGGCTTGTTGCGCAGCTGTAGGAGCAGATGGGGATGCTACTGTGACCTGGGTGACTTCACTACTGCAATACTGAACTTGGGGTCGCAAGTCTGTGTGGGCATATCCACCATTATGCATAGCATAGCAAAAACAGTACTGTAAATGCCAATCGTAAAATTCACAGATTTTGACTAGCTAAAAACCGTGAGTGACAAAGTGGAGTTTGATGTCTACCACTCAAATCTCCTATACAGCTTGCTTGTTAAGACACATGGGAAATTCAAGGTATTACAATTGATACAGCAGAGAGGAGGCGGCAAACTGCTGCCCTCATAAGCATCCCTGCCAAGAGTAACACATTTGGCCATGTTTTGACAAGATACGTGTTTTATTATAATGTTGACACTTGTAGGAACTCATCTGGTTTGTAATGTATGGTTGGACCGTGACGACTACATAGCCTGCCTTAATCTTTGAGGCAAAAATTACTCAGTAAGGCCATCAATCATCAGAATGTAAATAATAAATAATACTTTGTGAAGAGTTCAGTGTAAGAGGGTTCTCCACACGAACAGGATAGTTCTGTATACAGGGTGTTACAAAAAGGTGCGACCAAACTTTCAGGAAACATTCCTCACACACAAAGAAAGAAAATATGTTATGTGGACATGTGACCGGAAACGCTTACTTTCCATGTTAGAACTCATTTTATTACTTCTCTTCAAATCACATTAATCATGGAATGGAAACACACAGCAACAGAACGTACCAGCGTCACTTCAAACACTTTGTTACAGGAAATGCTCAAAATGTCCTCCGTTAGCGAGGATACATGCATCCACCCTCCGTCGCATGGAATCCCTGATGCGCTGATGCAGCCCTGGAGAATGGCGTATTGTATCACAGCCGTCCACAATACAAGCACGAAGAGTCTCTACATTTGGTACCAGGGTTGCGTAGACAAGAGCTTTCAAATGCCCCCATAAATGAAAGTCGAGAGGGTTGAGGTCAGGAGAGCGTGGAGGCCGTGGAATTGGTCCGCCTCTACCAATCCATCGGTCACCGAATCTGTTGTTGATAAGCGTACAAACACTTCGACTGAAATGTGCAGGAGCTCCATTGTGCATGAACCACATGTTGTGTCGTACTTGTAAAGCCACATGTTCTAGCAACACAGATGGAGTATCCCGTATGAACTCATCATAACGTGCTCCACTGAGCGTAGGTGGAAGAACATGGGGCCCAATCAAGACATCACCAACAATGGCTGCCCAAACGTTCACAGAAAATCTGTGTTGATGACGTGATTGCACAATTGCGTGCGGGTTCTCAGCAGCCCACACATGTTGATTGTGAAAATTTACAAGTTGATCATCAGAATCGAGGAAGTACAGTACATACTGACGAAACTAAAATGAGCTCTAACATGGAAATTAGGCGTTTCCGGACACATGTCCACGTAACATCTTTTCCTTATTTGTGTGTGCGGAATGTTTCCAGAAAGTTTGGCCATACCTTTTTGTAACACCCTGTATGTGATGCTATAAGCAGTTGAGCTTGAGAATCACAATACATCTTCAGAAGCAAAGTTGTATTACATAAATGGGAATAGGATTTCACAGGGCTTGCAACTGCAACACCACCTTTCAGAATAATGCACACATTAACTGTAGCAAAGGACGGAGCACCTCCAGTACATGATACCATGAGGAACCGAGGTGCAGTTGGGAGGGTCTTCAAATCTTTAGCCTCATTCTGTTTATGTTTAGTAGACACGCACTAAGATGGTGAGTCATTGCAAAATAAATAAATAAATAAATCCCCATGATTGCCAACATCTATAATGGCATGCTCCTTCCAACTGGGGGCACCCTCAGAGGGGGGGATTCACCCCACCATAAATGACTGTTCACACCTCAGGTCACACCTCCTGATCTCCTGACAGAGGGACCAACTGGGATTTGGGAAGGTAACAGCTTAGGCTGTTACCCATTCCTCGGCCTGGACTGTATCAGAGTGTATGTGCGAACCCTACCTGTTGACCTGGAGCTTGGAATTATGCATTACCTTGTCACCTGTAATGCGTCTAATGAATGGGCCAGCCTTCAGGAACACACCGGGACGAAGGAGAAACCAAGAGATTGAGGATTCACCAGCTACTTAAGATTCTTCTTGATGGTGGCCAATACACTGTCACCACTACAAGCTTGTGTGCTTCCTGAGCACCACTGTGGCACAGCATTGAAAGAGCTGTTCAACACTATATTCATTAATCTGGAAGGCCAGGAATCAGCTCCAGTTTTTGGATATATAGCCACTCACCCTTCATTCTTACTTTTCTATTGCAGTGTATTAGCTTGGACTCATCAAGATGAATCTGTTGAACTTCAGTGATTTTCATGTGACATTCTGAACTCAGCGCAATACAGCTGCTGACATTCCACCTGAACTTTTATTTACCTGTACAGATATTAGATGTTTGCTCTATTTATCTAGGAACAGTCACATAATGGTTGTTGCAAAGAATAGCATTACTGACCATACTGCCTTGTAATGTTGTTGCTTATCAGTAATACTGAGTAATTACAGTAGGGCATTTTATATCTGAGGTACTTTCACAAGTAATAAAAATTTATATTTCTCAAAAAGTTCTGCAGTGAATTATGAAAACTTACCTTGCACTATCAGATGTGTATCTTGTTGAGGTTTCCACCTGAAATATATGAAGAAATTGCCTGTGACTTACAACTGATGAGACAGTAAATAAATGTAATTCAATTAATGCCCACCAACATGAGAGTGGTCCACAAAATGCTGTAAGTAAGGCTTGAAAATGATATTAAAGAGGATATGATAAACTGTTTCAGTTAATGAAACAGAATGTTAGTAGGAATTCACTCTCCATTTCCTCACTTTGTCTTCAGTACTGTAAATATCTACACAAGCCAGTAATTTGGTTGTAGCCATACTTCCTACTAGACACTTCACAAAGAAAAGTGACCAAAACATCTTTCATCTGTCATGTACTTATGTCTTACGTAAGATTTTCATTAATTTTTTTTTAATTATGAAAAGTGACCGATGAATCGATCATCGTGACACATTTGGGCCTTTGTGCTCTGGGCAGCCCAGACCAACTTGCAGAGGTGAGGAGTGACTTCTAACCCCAACCGTAAGTTCACACTCAGAACTACATACACACTTGGACCATTAAATATACAAACATTAATAAATATTGGCAGACTCAAAATACTTTCAGACATTGTAAATGGACAAAAAGTTAAAATTGGCATAACAAAAAAGCACATTCACAGATGAAGAAATACCACATTCAGAGAACTATAGATTTTTCACAGAGAACACAGGGAATAAATTCGTGAAACTGCTCCAGCTCTGCATTCATAAATGGCAAGTCTATTTTGCAATCAGTACCAAATTTTTTATTACCTCCAGAAAGACTCTCTCCCTGCAATAATTCAATATTTAGATGAGAGGTACACAATAATTAATGCACATGCAATAATAAATCAGGGTAACAAGGACAATGCAGAAAGTAAAACAGTCCTGAGAACAAAATTGGGAAGCATCTGATGAAGTGCTAGAGGAAAATACACAAATTTTATTAAATTTTTATCCTAAGACTGGCACAGGATGGAGATGAGAACATTTTCTGCCTAAACTGCTGTTAAATGTATTTATTCACAACTGGAATTTTGACTTATGCCATTCTCCAGTGACATTTTACTATGAACTACATCAAATTTATTAAATGTCATACCTAGTGCTTAGGGAGTGGATATTAAGATGTGCAGTATGATATGACTGACAGAAATTAGTACATGAAGTACTACCATTGTCTGGACATACAGATACGATGACTCCTGTCTTGTAATGAATATGCAATTTGTGAACATGGCTAATACAAGAAAAGTATTACCTCAAAAAGAATTATAAAGGACTCAGATGTCACACTGGGCTACCACTTGAGAATTGTACAGCTGCCAAATTAATTTTGAATAAATACATTCCATAACAGTCCAGGGAGAAAATGTTTATGTCTGCCTGACTGTGGATGTAAGAAAAAAGGAAAAGTGGTAAGAAAAAGACATTTAGCTAAACTGCTGGCAGATAACCCCCCACCCACATACACCACTAAAAAGATATGAGGTCAACAATAATATGATTTGAGAATATCAGATAGCTTATGTGCCAATAACGAAGTAAAATTCCAAGAAGGTGATTTCCAGAGTCGGACATAGATACATGTTGAAATTGACTATTATCACCGAATCATAAAAGTAATATTCCTGGCCTGTAATAACAGATAGCCATGTTCACAGAAGATTAAAAAAAATTCCACGAAAAGTTCAAGGAGAAAACAACACTAACAATTCCAAAATAGGAGATATATCAGAGATAGCTTACGACAGGATGGTCCTCTGAAGGGCAAATTCTTAAGGACTAAAGGAGCAAAATACTATTGGAATACATCTGCAAAATTTTAGAAGGCTTATGACTATAAAGCAAGACTGCTTTTATTCAAACTTCTTAAAGAATCTGAAATACAGAAGACAACACGGGTCCTCTTAAAAGAACTACAGTCTCATTTGAGATACCAACAGACTTTAGACAAGGCAAAGGACTAACTCCATTCTTCTTTCAGACCATACTAGAAAAGTGAAGATTGAACAGATGGAGCAGTTGTCAGAATCCAATACCAGAAGTTGAATACTACTTGGTTAGAAAATGGATGTCAAAATTGTCTGTTCAACTATTGTAGATAATTTAGCAATACTCGCTATGTAGAGAAAGCACAAAACAGAGAGAAAGAAAAATGGTAGGAGAAGCATGACTACTCGTCTCCTCTGGTAAGAAGCAGTAGTGGGTAACAACAGGACTGCAATATCCCAATCAAATACGAAGTATCAGTGGAAGAAAAATTTTAGGATCTATGAGAAGTCATGTAGCCAAATGGTGGGGAAAATGGAGCCACAAAAGGTAGACTATGAAAGATGGTCTTTGTATTTCTGTTAACAGAAGATGTTTACAGTAAAAATTCTTTCTCCAAAATTGCAGAACCTCCAACTTGCAAGACAGTCATTTGGCCAGAATACAGATCTGCATCACAAACACTAATTTTAGAATCAACAAATAATAGTGAAAATTATAAAAAAAAAAGATATTAGGAAACAGATCACCAGGACAAACATTTAAACTCAGAAACAATACAGAAGTATTGATAAATATGTAGGAAAATAACTGGAGACAAAATTTGGCAAAGATGGCTAATGAATCTTATCATACTAAAAAGAAAAACTGTGCAGCAGTACTAAAAGCTTCAGAAAAGAACTCATAGGCTTACAGAACTGCACCAAGACCTACAAGAAACTTGTATAAAGAAGCAAGAAATTTAAAACCAAATACAGAAACAGAATTGAGTTGATAAATATCCCACAGCAAAATAATTCCAAAAAGAGAAGATAGAAACTGGATGTCAAGTGAGTGGAAACAAGAAAGTGTATAGATGAAGGAGTAGTATAAAGAAATGTAAAACCTTAGCTGGCCTGTAATTGAGAAGGGTAATAATATATAATATTGTTCCACATTTCTAGTACCATCTTAGTAAAGCACAGCAATTGTATTTGCACTGCAAACATATCACAGCAAGTAGGTCAAAGTGTCTCTGCAAATATGCAAGGAACAGTATTTCGAGTGTTTTGTTAGGTTACAGCAGTGCTCAGAAATACTTTGCAGTTGTGTTATGCTGTCAGTACTGATTGCATGCAGTCAAAAAGAGCAACACATGTATGTGCCACTCCAGCAACAGCTTCATGCTGCTGTGGTTACATATCTAGTGAACGAGCAAGATCATACAACAATTTAAGTGTGTATATATATATATATATATATATATATATATATATATATATATATATATATATATATATATATATATATATATGTATATGTATATATATGTGTGTGTGTGTGTGTGTGTGTGTGTGTGTGTGTGTGTGTGTGTGTGTGGATGGATATGTGTGTGTGTGCACGCGTGCGAGTGTATACCTGTCCTTTTTTCCCCCTACGGTAAGTCTTTCCGCTCCCGGAATTGGAATGACTCTTTACCCTCTCCCTTAAAACCCACATCCTTTCGTCTTTCCTTCTCCTTCTCTCTTTCCTGATGAAGCAACCGTCTGTTGCGAAAGCTTGAATTTTGTGTGTACGTTTGTGTTTGTTTGTGTGTCTATCGACCTGCCAGCGCTTTTGTTTGGTAAGTCTCATCATCTTTGTTTTTAGATATATTTTTTCCCACGTGGAATGTTTCCATGATCCAAAATTCACCTTTTTTTTCTAAAAAATTCTTTTCAGACCAAAACCGAACTTTTTGAGTGCCTAAGCCAGAGCCTGGATCTAAATTCAAATGTTTGACACTGAACATTTCTCATTTAACATTGAAACACGAACAAATATATACTTAATATTTTGCTCTGGTGAACTATATTCCTCGCACACCAAGAGAAATGCCAATAATCTGCTATCCATTGGTACTACCTTCCTGTGAGAGTAAGCTAACGACTGTAAGGCAGTATTTAAATTCACATTGATACAACTTTTGCACTAGTACCTTTGAGGAATTGTAGGACTTTTCCAAGGTCAATGCCATGATAGCAAGTAGAATTTTTGTTACACATTTAAACATACTCATAAACTCATTGATGAACAAAAGATGAATAGGGCCAAAATAAGTGAGGAACAGAAATAAACAAAGGATTCAACAAATGAAATATTCTAACTCTGCTGACCATTCTCTCAAAAAACCAGATTCATAGCTAACTGCTAATTTGTCACTTTCCAGCTATAAAATATTATTCACAAATATTACATACAAAACCACTAAAATTGAATTGAACACTAATATATCAATTTTTATAAACACTGATTACAATAACACTAAATTGTACTACTGGTAAGCCAAAACTGCCACAAGCATAACAATACATCAAACTGTACAGTGAATACCTAATTTGTCTGGAACTCAACTGGATCCAGAGTATCTAAAATTTGACAAACTACTCAATTTGACCACAGCTAAATATACTCCACACTTCCATACACAAAAATACAGCATATTTTACACTAAACCCTTACCTTTATCCTTAGTGAATATGTCTTAAGTAGTTTCTTTGACAAATTAACTATTATGCAGTATGAGATCAAGATACGTCCACTTCAACTGGTTGTAATTCATACTTGGTATGTGCTACATAGTAACCAAAAACACCATGTAAATGAGCAGGAAATTATTATCTCACCTGGTATGATACACTTGTTCGTATAGAAATATTTTCTTGTATTTACTTATTTTGACAGTTGCATATGATGGCAGTTCATGTTTTCACTGATATTTAATGTAATATTTATCTCAGAATATTTCATAAGGTTCTAAAGTCACCAGCATGTGGAGGTGCTTATCTCAAGCCAGGCTTCACAAAATCCTCACTAGAGTACCAACTAATCCAGAAGGTACATTGAGGAAGGAGGAGGGGAATATACAAAGACAGCACATGAGACACTGGAACTGCTCCGCAAAACTCACTTTCCTCAATATGCTCTGGCTGATAACGTAGACCAGAACGTGACCCCTGAAAGACAATGGTTCTCAGGCACTCAAAGAGAGGACTGGGAATTGGCTAAGGAGTGTGTCAATTTCAGTAAAATCCAGTGGGCAGTGGGAACATTCTAACTGGTCAAGCAACCTGGCCCACACGGCATCTTTCCAGCTCTCTTGAAAAAAGTAGGAGAGAATCTTGAAAGAGTCCTGTGCAGGTTATTCAGGGTTAGCCTAGCAGCAGGAGCCATTCCCAATGCCTGAAGGGCAGTGAAGGTTGTCTTTGTTCCAAAGTCAGGGAGAATTGATCATAACAAGGCAAAAGGATATGAGACCAATCAGTCTGGCTAATGTACACGTTGGGGAGAGGAGGTTAACTAGGGCTCCTCTGCATTCAAACCCCAACACATAACCAGGTATATCAAGTGAGACAGCTCTCCATCTATTTGTTGGGAGGGTGGAGAAAGGACTTTGCTTTCAAGAAATAGCTCTCTGCATCTTCCTGGACATCAATGGGGCTTTTAGTAATTCAACCTTCCATTCCATGGTTAGGGCAGTGAAGGTGCATGATCTACTGACCCCTATATGTGGGTGAACTAGGGCCACACTTAGTGGAAGAAGGGTAGTGGCCTGAATAATGAATGAAATGGTAATTAACGCTACTAGAGGTTGTCCACCAGGAGAAGTTTTGTCCACTTTGTGGAATCTAGTGGTGAATGAACTCATTTAGGAACTAAATTCCAGTCAATGTTTTTGCCAAGGATAAGCAGATGACCTTGTCATAGTAATACTTGCCACAAGGTGCACTTGACATTGTGGAAGACTGGTGCATTAAACAGGACCTACAGGTTAATCCTAAGAAGACTGTTGTACCAATCACAAAGAAGCATATCCAACCTCCAAGTTGGAATGTAAAGCTTTTCAATGAAACCCTACCTGTGAAGGGGATGGTGAAATATCTAGGGGTAATCTTAGATGAGAAACTAACATGAATTCCTCAAATTAAGATTATCTGCTCGAAGGCGAATTGTACTCTAGTGAGTACCAGAAGGGCTTATGGCAAAAACTGGGGCCTAAGACCCTGAAGTATGCACTGGATGTACACCACGGCACTTACACTTAGGATCTCCTATGGGGCCTTAGTGTTATGGAAGAAAGTAGAAAATCAGGTTGCAGCTAAGGAGTTTGCTAAGGTGCAGAGACTGGCCTGGTTAGCCATAACAGGGAGAATTAGTAGTACACCAACTGCTGAGATGGAAGCCATGCTGGACATGCCTCCACTACACCTTTGGGTTTAGATGAAGGCAGCAGATGGTGCATACAGACTCAAAACTGGTAAAAACTGGATCTCAATGGGATATCCAGACACACACACACTAAAACAGTGAGTGGGGCAAATATAGGAATGGCTGGGGAAATGCAGGCCGACTATATAACTCCAACTGCTTCACCAAGCCTTACAATATAATAATTGGAAGCAGGGAGCAGTGAGAAAAAACAGTTCAACACCATATGGGTAGAAATCAAACCAAGGTGCTGGGGTCAAGGTGTCTCGGATTCAGCGAAGACTGGAAGGCATCATCACTCTAGGAAAACTGGCATTGGTATTCCAAGCTGAAATTACTGAAATCAGGGCGTGTGTGAAGGAGAATATACATAGGTGCTACAAGGACCGTAGCATCTATATCTATTCAGCCAGGCAGCCTTGAAATCATTGGTAGCTCCTGCAACTAGATCTAAGATTATTGTAGTATGTCGCAGTGCTCTGGTGGAGGTAGGGGAAGCAATAGGTTAAACCTAATGTGGGTCCCTGGCCACTCAGGGATCGGTGGCAGTGAACAAGCCTAAAGACTGGCCAGGATGGGGGCAAAGACTCCATTCATTGGATCCAAACCTGTCCTTACAATCACCATGACTATGATCAAACTAGGACTACAGAACTGACATAGAATACTGGAGCAAGGTCTATAAGCAAAAACATGGTAAGATAATGATACCAAAGCCTTGTTTTAAAAGAAGCTGTATAATCCTAGGCTTGAACAGGAAAAAGATTAAACTTATGGTTGGGATGATGACCAGCCATGAGAATTTCAAAAAACACCTACATACCACAGCAAGAGGGGCAGAAATGTTGGGGGCAACTAGAAGGGGAGAAATTGTGTCTAACGAAGAACTGGTAAAGGGACTCCTTGCACTACCTAAGGGCACTGGTTGGCTTTACTAGATACACAGGGAGCAATACCACACTAACTGTTTCAGTGCGGGCAGTGCCATGATAGATCAAAGCTGTTTTAGCTTCCCTGTCAAAATCAAACCAAATCAATCATCCTTAGTTAATTTGTGTTTAGGTATTTTTTTGACAAATTGACTATTATGCAGTGAGATGGGTCCAGTTCAATTGGTTGTAATTCAAACTTGGTATGTGCTACATAGTAACCTAAAGCACCATGTACACGAGCATAAAATTATGATCTCATCTGATATGACAAACTTGTTTGTACAGAAATATTTCCTTAGATTTGCTTATTTTAACAGTTGCATATGATGGCAGTGTAACATTTCTTCACTGATATTTAATGTAAAATTAATCTTAGAATGTTTGATAAGCCTCAAAGTGAACATCATGGGAAGGTGTTTATTTCAAGTTGTTTAGTTTCAACAAGAACAATGTACTTTCGATCACTGTTATTTCCATTTACTTTTGTAAGATGCTTTGGAGGTTTTAAATAAGCAGTGCTGCTGTGCCTCATGCTCTTTGGTAATATATTTGTGTTTCTCACACAGTCTGGGCTGGTGAACAGTTTCTGTTAAGCCTGCGTAGGTTTTGACAGTAGTTGAACTGAAGTCTCTGGGCAGCCAACCAGTTGTGCGATTTAAGTTCTCTAAAATTGTATGGACGATATGATTTTGAGCAAAACTTGAGGATTTTCACATTTTCTCATTGTTGTATGTTTTTGTGACTGAAGAACTTTCACTTTGTGCAACTGATAGTTCTGTTTTGTGTTGAATTTTGATCAGACAGTGACACAGCATGAAATGGCTCTGAGCAATATGGGACTTAACATCAATGGTCATCAGTCCCCTAGAACTTAGAACTACTTAAACCTAACTAACCTAAGGACAGCACACAACACCCAGCCATCACGAGGCAGAGAAAATCCCTGACCCCGCCGGGAATCGAACCCGGGAACCCGGGCGTGGGAAGCGAGAACGCTACCACACAACCACGAGATGCGGGCCACAGCATGAAAGATAAACTTATATTGACCCAAAGTTGGAACTTAGATTTTAGTTCTGATTTCAAAGTAGCTCATGTAACTGGGGAATCTGTCAAATATTCTTAATTATTCACATAATTGAACTGCATTATCTTCAGTCTGAAGTGTTCAACCTTGCTATGTGAACCTATATAATTCAATTTAATGATTTTAAGTATGGCTATTTCTACTTTTGTGTCTTACATTGACAGTATACACCATTCAATTTAACTTTGCCACTGTGTTTATATTTCCTTATTATTTAGTTTTCACTGCATTTAAATTCCATTTAAACTACTTGTTTAAGTATACATTAACTATTGCAATATATACCTAACTTCATACTTTTAGATGTTGCTTGACTGACAAAATATAGTGTAGACAGCTGGTGGTTTTAACAGGGTAGATACTCAGTGGTGGATGGCTGTGACCCATGCATGGGACTGTAGAGGTACATTCCAACATCAGATTTGGTCACTAGCCTGAAACTTAGTACATCACAGGACCAATTTCAAAACATTAACATTACACATCTTAAATGAAATTTCTCTGTAAGGAGTAAGCTCACAGTGTCAGTAGCTGGACTTATATCTTCATCAGTGACTCTACTGGCACACAAATTGAAGGTAACAGATACAAGGCCAAAAATTCAATTTGCTCTTCCAAAGTTATATTATCATGGAATATTATAATGCAGTTCCTCCTTTCAGTACTGGCATAAACGTCAAAATGACAGATTTTGAGATGATCAACAACTGTTGATTTTATACTGTGTAACCACTTAATAGAAAAAAGGCACCTGGACCATATGAGATGGCTGTATAATACTGCTCATATTACAATGAACTTCTTCCTTCTCTAACAGCAGCATATCATATGTCTCTGAGCCCATAAAACTTTCCTAGTGATTGGAAGGAGGCACCAGTCAATCACATTCTCTATCTGTGTCACCTGATAGATGCACATAATCATAGCAAAATGAAGCATGTGCATGAATAACGCTGTAGGCCACATTTTGGAGTTTTTAGGAAATCAACAAAAACCATTAATAGTAATGTAATAGCAGATATGTGTTGTTTGAAGATGCAGACTGTTGAAAATACTTGCTTTTGCTTTTTAAAATTGCACTAAGGGTAGGTTTTAGAAAATAGATAACTATTGTAACAGAAAAACAGTGTATAGCAACTGATATACAGCATTACTGCAGATCACACTGTATTCTACTGTAATGATCAGGTTGCCTAGAATCTGAAAGTTTTAAATAGGTAAATTATAACAAGACACAAACGGATTTTTATTGTACACTTATTACTTTGGTCTTAAAATAATAGAACATGAGTTTGTTATCAAGTTGAGACCCAAAGCTGGCACATTACACTCATATTGTACACAATGTTTTTTATAAAATGCCTGTATTTTGATTCCATGTATTTCGTCACATCCAATAGATCACTTTTCTTCTCCTTACAAGTTTCAGTACCCCATTGTAGAGCAACAAAAAGCAAAACGCAACAGAATTTCTTTTACTTCATGTTCACACCCACGTTTCAAAATGAAATGGCTTCCACATGGATGAAGCATCCTTATGCCTCAAGGATAGTCACTGCATAACTTCAACCGGAGCACACCAGTAATTTTCAAAGCATGTGGTGTTTTGATAACCAGCTCAACAGATCCTGTGCCCTTGAAGTCTCCATCGTCTCCTGAATGGTCAGTTTTGAAAGTTCAACAGAGGTCTAAGCTGTGACATGCTTCCATTCTAAAGGAGCCCTAACTTTTGACCCTTTATTTTCTCAATCATAGCGAAGTTCCTGTCACAATGTAGGAAACTGTGACTCGAACATAGTAACTTTTTATGTTTTTCTACGCAGTACTTGCAGTTGACCAGACCGAAATAAAGTGCTAAAATTCTCCAGTTAATCTTCTGCCCAACATGGTGGTCATACCATATAATTAGTTTGTGTTCCACACCTTCTTCAAGCATAACAAATTTAATCAAACCAGAAACTATTTTGGCTGAATCAAATCTTGCATCAGATCCATCCCCTAAATTTACTGTGTTAGTTAAGTACCGAAGTCACGAACCATGAAATTATACCATGGCAGCTGTCTCTGGCAGAATACCACGGAATGTGCCAATGTATGACAAAGTAGAACCTGTTGTACGTCAACACATGTAACATTTATATTGTTGTTCTTTTGTAGCCATTTCTGTGTTGTCTTTTAGCAGTCTGTATGCTCGGTCTGCTTTTGCATGGCAACTGACCTACGTTCCATGTTGTGCATTTGTATCTCACCTGAAGCTGTGAGCATAAACGAGCGAAAAATTCTGAACAGATTGAGATTGTGGTACAGAAATTCTTTCGGAGATTTATTCCTACTTTGAGAAACTGAAACCGAGTTCCCGAATCAGAGACTTGTCATCATTTGATATGGCTGTGACCTACACAAATATTTTCCTCAAGCATCGTCAGGAGTTGCCACTCCACTTTCGAGTTTATGTTGAAGAGAGAGTTTTCATTGCTGGGTGAGTCAGAATGCGTAAAGCAATGTTTTTTGACACACTTCTTTTGACTGGACTTCATATTTCAAAGTAGCTTGTTTCAATGATGTACCGTCTGTCTTACCTTCCTTTCGTCTGCCTGGCACACCTATGTATGCGGAGTTTATCAGGTTAATTGACTTTTCATTGTGCAACAAGGCATGGTATTCTTTGTACAGCTTTAACTTAATTTACATACTTGAATGTCCTAGAATCCTTCTTTTGAACACACTTCAGTATTGCATACATACCCCACATTGTCTTTTAATAATATAGCAGTGTGTATTCTACTATTTCATCAATGATAAAGACAGAACTGTAGTTAGTTTTATCCATGTTACTTATTTTTACTATAATATTGTCAGAAGATGCAGATCAGGTATGTTGTTAGAGCCATGTACTCTACAGGCCACATATGATGTCATTCATGACACACGTTATTCTATTAACATATGTCCTTTTACAAAACCGAAGAAACCAATCCAGCATTATTCCACTCACTTGTGTTGGTGGCTGTTTCGCAGGAATTACCTTACCTTTTGTGATTTCTGTTCCAATCCACCATCATGAAGTCTTTTTCTCTTAATATGCTGCCAATTACCCCAAGTTAATTTTCCTTTCCTGTGCATTATTTGCACTTTTTCGACCACTTACTGTTAGTGTTACTTTGCTAAACTATGCAATTCCTGTAACACCTTGCAAGCAGACAAGATTGTGGTCATCTCTCACTGTGATAACATTGTGTCCTCCAGTACCTGGTCTCCACTGATTCCACATCTGCCTCACTGTTGATGCAGCTTGCCTCGTGTGAGCCACAACATGACAAAAAAAAACAGAGTGAGACCTACACTACTACTATAAAATGACCTTCACTCATTTACGCTGCATTTGTGCATTGCAACATACAGGTTAGAAACCACACACTTACAAAATGAACGAAACATAAAAGCAACACCAAAACAGTATTTCACGAACACTTTACCTACTCAACAGTGTAGTACTTGTTGCTCAGGTATTATGTGGCTCCAGTGGAGTGGAGTAACAGACAACTTGAGAATGTCTATCCTTAAAAGCTGTCCTTTCAGTTGGTCATAACTGCAAAGTATTAGAATTATGGCCCAAATTTCAATGTCTCATCAACTACAGCACTGATGTCCTCCAAGTATAGACTCAAGTAATGGAAAACCATTGATGGAATGTAACAATATTATGAAGAACAGAGTTAGTTGGTTGGTTGGTTTTAGGTATAAAGGGACCATACTGCAGAGTCAACAGTCCCATTCTCTTGACAAGCAAGGCTCAAAGTACAAAAAACACCCAACACCACACCTAAAAATAAAACAAATGGAACGAAAAAATGGGAAAAACATACACCACAAGGAGAAGCAGAAGTTATTAAAACCATAGAGCATATGGTCTAGGCTGGCTGATCACAGTAATAAAAGAGGATGAGCCAGCCACTCTGCAACACATTAAAATTTCCACCCCAAAAAGGCAAGGCGAGATGAATACATGTAGGGAAAACACGACCACAAAGACAAATAAATGCAAAGAAAGTGCGACAGAGTTAAAATGGAGGGAAGGTGGCGACCTCAGAGAGAAGGCTAGACACCCACACTATATGGTATGATAAAACAACCTCTCAGGAACAAAATATAACACTAAATCTGCTGTTGAAGCACTGTTGTCCAATACTGAAGGTAAGGTGCTGGGAACGTTAAAAGTCCACCACAGATCGACTAGATGTGGGCAGCCCAGCAAGATGTGCATGACAAGTCATATGTGAGCCACAGTGACACCGAGGTGGGTCCTTGCGACAGAGGAGGCAGCGATGTGTTAGCCGCACGCAGTTTATTGTGCGTACTGAGATTATGCCATTCCATCTCCCAAACCTGAAAAACCTTGTGGCGTAATAATGATTGCAGGTCACTTACAGGGATGCCAATCTCCAGAAGTGTTTTCCATGAAGCCTGTTTGGCTAGCCAGTTGGAAAGTTCATTACCTGGGATTCCAACGTGGCATGGGGTCCACACAAACAACAGGGATCAACTGGATCGTTCCAGGGCACAGATGGACTCCTGGATGGTCGCTACCAAAGGATGGTGAAGGTAACACTGGTCGATAGCTTGTAGGCTCCTCAAGAGAAGAAACGACTCGCCAGGGCATGATCGGATGTGCTCAAAAGCACAAGAAATGGCCGCCAGCTCTGCAGTCCAAACACTGCAGCTTTCTAGCAAGGAGTGCTGTTCAATATGACCTCCACGAACAAATGCGAAGGCAAATTGACCATCACCCATTGAGCTGTCAGTGGCAACCACTTCACGGTTCCGGTACAAGTCAAGAACCGAGAGGAAATGACAGCACAGAGCAGAAAGGTTAACTGAGTCCTTAGGGCCCTGTGAAAGGACCAGGCAAAGTTTTGGCCTCAGTGTACACCATGGAGGTGTACGTGAATGGACCTACAGCATACGTGGTAAAAGCAAGGACTCCAGACAGAAGAGATCGGATGCGAACCGCAATCTTAAGCCCTGACCTGGTCCCCCGATGTTGGAGATGAAACGCCGTGGATGGGAAAAGGAGATGGTAGTTCGGATGCTCAGGAGAACTACGAATGTGTGTAACATAACTGGCAAGCAGTTGTGCACGCCTAACCTTCAATGGAGGAACTCTGGCCTGGTCACTGGACTCGTCCTGAAACCTCCTGCTGCCAGTCGAACATCAAAGCAGCACACTGGGTCGAGTAAATGTAATGTTCAGGGTGCCACCAAACAATAAACCAGACTCCCATAGTCAGGACAGGATTGAACAAGGGTTATGTAGAGCTGCTGCACTGTAGAGTGATCTGCACCCCAGTTGGTGGTGTTCAGGCAGCAGAGGGCGTTGAGGTCCTGCCAGCTCTTCTGCTTCAGCTGATGGAGATGAGGAAGCCACATCAATCGGGCATCGAAATCCAGTCGTAAGAATAGATATGTCTCCATTACAGTGAGTGAACCATCGTTAAGGTGAAGTTCTGGTTCCGGATGAACAGTATGATGCAGACAAAAGTGTGTGACACATAACTTTGCAGCTGAAAACTGGAAGATGGGGGCTCAGGCCATGACTATGCGTCATGAATGGTTCCCTGAAAGTGCTGCTCAGCAACACCAGTATTGGAGGAGCAGTACAAAATGCAGAAGTCTTCTGCATACAGAGAAGCTGAGACCAATCGCCTGACAGCTTCTGCAAGACCGCTAATGGCCACTAAAAATACAGATACACTCAATACAGAGCTCTACAGGATGCCATTCTCCTGGACATGCTGGAAACTGTGGGGAGGCACCAAATTGGACACTGAAAGTATGGAGCGATAGGAAATTTTGGATAAAAATTGGGAGCGGGGCCTGGAGACCCCACTCATATAATGTGGCAAGGTTATGATGTCGCCAGGTCGTGTCTTAAGCTATTCGTAAATCAAAAAAGATGGCAACCAAGTCTTGGCATCTGGAAAAGGCTGTTTGGGTGGCTGGTTGGTTTGTGGGATTAAAGGGACCAGACTGCTACGGTCATCGGTCCCTTTTTCCAAATCCTAAAAACACCCACAGAGAATAAAACCGATTAACAGAATAGAACACAGACGACACAGAACAAGAGAAACGGAGATAAAGACCAGGCAAAACGAATGAAATCACACAGAGTGTGACGGTGGTTGGCCGACCATAGGAACAAAAAAAGGAAAAGCCAACCACCGAGAACACATTAAAAACCGAGTTTAAAACCGTAGGCCAAAAGCCAGAATCAATACAAAACAATAAAATAAAACACAAACACTCATATTAAATGATAAAAACCCCCTGCCCGAATAAAACGTAAAACTAAGCCAGCCATAGCAGGGTCATCAGATAAAAGGGCAGGGAGCGTGTCAGGCAGTGCGAACGTCTGCCTGAGCACAGCTAAAAGCGGACACTCCAATAAAATGTGCACCACAGAGAAAACGGAGCCGCAGCGACACAGAGGTGGTCCTCACGGCGCAATAAGTGGTCGTGTGTCAGCCGAGTGTGCCCAATGCGCAGCCGGCAGAGGACAACAGACTCCTGGCGGGAGACCCGAATGTACGACCGCCACACAGTCGTCGACGCCTTGAAACGACGGAGTTTATTTGGTACGGCAGGTTGCGACATTCAGCGTCCTATAAATCGAAAATTTTGCGGCGTAATAGGGCCCGCAAATCAGTCGCCGGGAGGCCAATCTCCAGAGGTGGTTGACTGGTGGCCTCTTTCGCCAGGCGGTCAACATTCTCATTCCCAGGGATCCCAACATGGCCTGGGGTCCAAACAAAGACCACAGAGCGGCCGCAACGGTCAAGAGTATACAGGGACTCCTGGATAGCCATCACCAGACGAGAACGAGGGAAACACTGGTCGAGAGCTCGTAAACTGCTCAGGGAATCGCTACAGATAACGAAGGACTCACCTGAGCAAGAGCAGATATACGCTACGGCTCGAAAGATGGCGACCAGCTCAGCAGTGTAAATGCTGCAGCCAGCCGCCAAGGAACGTTGTTCGGAATGGTCCCCTAGAGTGAGCGCATAACCGACTCGACCAGCAACCATCGAGCCGTCAGTGTAAACAATGCCAGAGCCCTGATACGTGGCCAGGATGGAATAAAAGCGGCGGCGGAAGGTCTCTGGAGGGACTGAGTCCTTCGGGCCCTGTGCCAAGTCGAGCCGAAGGCAAGGGCGTGGCACACACCATGGGGGCGTGCGCAGAGGTGCCCAAAAAGGAGGTGGAACAGGGAAAAACCCAAGCCCAGAGAGGAGCTCTTTGACACGTAAGGCGATCGGACAACCCGACCAGGGCCGACGTTCTGGCAGATGGACGATTGACTGCGGGAACAGGACACGGTAATTTGGATGCCCGGGCAAGCTAAAAACATGGGCAGCATAGGGAGCCAGTAATTGTTGGCGTCGTAACCGCAGTGGAGGGACATCTGCCTCCACTAGTATGCTGTCCAGAGGGCTGGTGCGGAAAGTACCAGTGGCAAGGCGTATCCCGCTGTGGAGAATTGGGTCCAGCACCCGCAACGCAGATGGGGATGCTGAGCCATAAGCCAGGCTCCCATAATCCAGACGGGACTGGATTAACGGTTGGTAGAGCCGCAACAGGGTAGATCGGTCGGCACCCCAGCGGGTGTGGCTCAAGCATCTCAGAGCGTTTAGATGCCGCCAACACGCCTGTTTAAGCCGCCAGATATGAGGCAGCCAAGTCAACCGGGCATCGAAAACCACCCCCAAAAACCTGTGTAATTCCACCACTGAAAGAAGTTCGCCGGCAAGATAAAGCCGCGGCTCTGGGTGGACAGTACGTAGCTGGCAGAAATGCATAACGCAGGTCTTGGCTGCCGAAAACTGGAACCCATGAGCTACAGCCCAAGACTGCACCTTGCGGATTGCGCCCTGTAACTGACGCTCAACAGCTGCAATGCCAGTAGAGCTGTAGTAAAGGCAGAAGTCGTCAGCATACAGGGAAGCGGAGACAGAATTTCCCACGGCCGCAGCGAGCCCGTTAATGGCTATTAAAAACAGGCAGACACTTAAAACAGAACCCTGTGGCACACCGGTCTCCTGGACGTGGGAGGAACTGTATGAGGCTGTAACTTGCACGCGGAAGGTACGATACGACAGAAAATTTCTGATAAAGATCGGCAGAGGGCCCTGAAGACCCCATCCATGAAGCATAGAAAGGATGTGATGACGCCATGTCGTATCGTACGCCTTCCCCATGTCGAAAAAGACAGCGACCAGGTGCTGACGGCGGGCAAAGGCAGTACGGATGGCCGACTCCAAGCTCACCAGATTGTCGGCGGCGGAGCGGCCTTTACGGAACCCACCCTGAGATGGAGCCAGAAGGCCACGAGACTCCAGTACCCAATTCAAGCGTCGGCTCACCATCCGTTCGAGAAGCTTGCAAAGAACGTTGATGACGCAAATGGGGCAGTAGCTGTCCACCTCCAAATGGCTCTTGCCCGGTTTCAAAACGGGGATGACAATGCTTTCTCGCCATTGCGATGGAAACTCACCCTCGACCCAGAGACGGTTGTAAAGGTCGAGGAGGCGTTGCTTGCAGTCCACTGTAAGGTGTTTCAGCATCTGACAGTGGAGGCGATCTGGCCCGGGAGTGGTATCAGGGCAAGCAGCTAGGACACTGCAAAATTCCCACTCACTGAATGGAGCATTGTAAGATTCTCGGTGGTGGGTGCGAAACGAAAGGCTCCGACGTTCCATCCACTCTTTAATGGAGCAGAAGGCTAGTGAGTAAGTGGAAGAAGCGGAACTAAGAGCAAAATGCTCTGCCAAGCTGTTGGCAATTTCGTCGGAGTCTGTACAAACTGCTCCATTCAGTGGGAGCGCAGGGACACTGACAGGGGTCCGATAACCGTAGAAGCGTCGGATCTTAGCCCAGACCTGCGATGGAGAGACATGGAGGCCAATGGTGGACACATACCGCTCCCAGCACTCCTGCTTGCTTTGGCGGATAAGGAGGCGGGCTCGTGCACGCAGCCGTTTGAAGGCGATAAGGTGGTCTATGGATAGATGTCACTTGTGACGCTGTAGCGCCTGCCAGCGATCTTTAATCGCTTCAGCGATCTCAGGCGACCACCAAGGCACAGTCCGCCACAGAGGGGACCCAGAGGAACGCGGAATGGCAGATTCGGCGGCAGTAACGATGCCGGTGGTGACCGATTGAACCACCGCATCAATGTCATCATTAGAGAGAGGCTCAACAGCGGCAGTGGAGGAGAACAAGTCCCAGTCAGCCTTATTCATAGCCCATCTGCTAGGGCGCCCAGAAGAGTGACGCTGTGGTAGTGACAGAAAGATCGGAAAGTGGTCACTACCACACAGGTCGTCATGCACTCGCCATTGGACAGACGGTAAGAGGCTAGTGCTGCAGATGGAAAGGTCAATGGTGGAGTACGTGCCATGCACCACGCTAAAGTGGGTGGAGGAACCATCATTTAAAAGCGAAAGATCGAGCTGTGCTAATAAATGCTCAATGGTGGCACCTCGACCTGTCGCCACTGAACCACCCCACAGAGGGTTATGGGCGTTGAAGTCGCCCAGTAGCAAGAAAGGTGGCGGCAATTGGGCTATCAGAGCAGCCAGGACATGCTGCGCGACAGCACCATCCGGTGGAAGGTAAAGACTGCAGACGGTAACAGCCTGTGGCGTCCACACCCGAACAGCGACAGCCTCTAAAGCTGTTTGTAGAGGTACAAACTCGCTGTGAAGAGAGTTAAGGACATATATGCAGACGCCACCAGACACCCTTTCATAAGCTGCCCGGTTCTTATAATAACCCTGATAGCCACGGAGGGCGGGGGTTCACTTTGCTGGAAACCAAGTTTCCTGAAGTGCAATGCAGAAGAAAGGGTGAAGGCTGATAAGTTGGCGGAGCTCAGCTAGATGGTGGAAGAAACCGCTGCAGTTCCACTGGAGGATGGTATTGTCCATGGATAGAAAAGGCGTGAAGGGACTGGGGAGGCAGATTACGCCTCCTGGGCCCCTGCTGCTACTGAGTCACCACCTGTACAACAGCCATCCACTGCGTCCGAGGGACTGGCGAGATCCAGGTCCTCAGCAGACGGCAGAATCTCCACCTCGTCCTCAGACGCAGAGCTTGTAGGAAGCGGCGGGACGGGTGCCACTGCAATGTCGGTATTCTTGGGGACGTTCTTTTGTGTCTGTTTCTGTTTCCCTCGTTGTGCCTTCGGTGGTTCAGGCTTGGAGGGCTTCACAGGGTCAGCTTAAGGGACGGACGACGACCGTGAGGCCCTACGACCAGGGACTGGTGGTTAGTTGAGCCACTTGCGGGTGTCTGCTGTGCCGCTGGTCGGAACTTGCGAAGGGAGGTCCCCAAGGGACCCCTTTCTTGCGAGAGGAGCCGAAGAAGTCTTACGCTTCTCCGGCTGGGAAGGGGGACTGATGTCCCCGATTGTTGTGGGGGTGTTGCTCCTGAAGTAGATGGAACAGGAGCAACAGGTTGTGAAGTGCCCCCCACAAGCAAGGGGGCTGGTGGATGCTGACCGATCTTAGAGCCGATTCGTGATGATGCGAGAACCGTCGTTGCAGCAGCAGCGTAGGTTGACGTCATTGCCACAGGATGGAGCCGCTCGTATTTCCGTCTAGCCTCGGGGTAGGTCAGGCGGTCCAGGGTCTTATATTCCATTATCTTCCTTTCTTTCTGGAATATCCTACAGTCCAGCAAGCAGGGGGAATGGTGTTCTCCGCAGTTAACACAGATAGGAGGCGGGGCGCATGGAGTATCAGGATGCGAAGGATGTCCACAATCCCGACACGTGATGCTGGAAGTACAGCGAGATGACATGTGCCCGAACTTCCAGCATTTAAAACACCGCATTGGAGGGGGGATATATGGCTTCACATCACAACGGTAAACCATAACCTTAACCTTTTTGGGTAAGACATCACCCTCAAAGGCCAAGATGAAGGCACCGGTGGCTACCTCGGACCCCGATGGACGCACCGGACGAAGTGAACACCTCGTCGTCCTAGGTTGGTGCATAGTTCATCGTCAGACTGCAGAAGAAGATCCCTGTGGAATATAATACCCTGGACCATGTTTAAACTTATATGGGGAGTGATGGTGACGGAAACATCCCCCAACTTGTCACAAGTGAGCAACCTCCGTGACTGGGCAGAGAATGCTGTTTTGATGAGAACCGACCCAGAGCGCATTTTTGACAAGCCCTCCACCTCCCCGAACTTGTCCTCTAAATGCTCCACAAAAAACTGAGGCTTAGTTTGCATAAAAGATTCACCATCGACCCGCGTACAGACAAGGTACCGGGGTGAATAATCTCCACTGCTGTCTTTAGCCATGCGTTCCTCCCATGGAGTGGCCAGGGAGGGAAATGATCGTGGATTGAATTGCTTGCCGTTGAGGTTAGACCTCGATCGCCTAGAGACTGCTGGTGGAGGCCCACCAGCGAGAGATGATGTACCACTCTTCATTGCGGGTCATCCACCCTGATGCCACCCACTTCGACCAGGGGCTCTCCCCACGGGCGCCACCCAGCCGCAGCAAAGACCACCTGGCAGGATGGCCTTTTCCGGGAGTCCCGATGCCTCAGAGGGATAGGCATCGACTCCTCGGCATACGTGGGGAGGTAGCAGCTCAGGCATCAGCAGTGCGATCCCTGTGTAGTCAGGGGGCTACCACCAAGAGGGTACATGACAACCCCACCACAACGGACTGGCTACCATGCTGGATGTCGGGTGTCGAAATATCCATGTACATCACGAGGGCAAAGATGGAAGTGCACAATGGAGGGAATGTATGCTACCCAGAACACACTGCAGCCAATGTGGCTGGACGCTCGATGGAAGTCCAACTCCATGACAATATCGGGTGTGCCAGATCTTAGGGCAAGATGGATATATAATACACCACGTAAGGCGTCCTTCCCCAAATGGTACGCACTAACAGAAAATTTTGAAAGAGAGTGGTCAAAACCCTTAGGGTACCAACACATTAAGGCCGAAACATTTGAGACTCCTTTTAGTTGCCTCTTACGACAGGCAGGAATACCGCGGGCCTATTCTTACCCCCGAACCCGCAGGGGGGTGTTTGGATGGCAGACGAGGGAAACTAGATAATCAATCGTACAGTGACCCTGACGAAAAGCACCCTGGCATGGAGCCAGTAGGCCATGTGACTCCAGGACCCAACACAACCGCTGACTTACCATACATTCTAACAGCTTACAAATAATGTTGGTGGGGCTGATGGGCCGATAGCTATCCACATCAAGTGGGATTTTGCCGGGTATGAGTACTGGAATGCCATTGCACCAGATCCGGTTGAAGATGAAGAGGAGATATTACTTGTAGTTGAACGAAGATGTCTGATCATCTGACTGTGGATCTTATCTGACCCAGGAGATGTGTCAGGGCAATGTGCAAAGATGCTGAGGAACTCCCACTCTGTAAATGGAGTATTATAGGTTCAATGTGACATTCATTGAACTAAAGAGCTTTCCTTTCCATTCACCGTTTGAGGGTGCAAAATGATGGGGGATAATTCTCTGAAGCATAGGCTCAACCACAATGCTCAGCAAAGTCTTCAGCAATTGCGTTTGGATTGGTAGATAACACGCCATTGATGTTAATGCCAGTCTGATCTTTGTCCAGACTTGGGAAAGTGACTTATGGCACCCAATGGTCGAGACGTACCTGTCCCAACACGCCTGTTTCCGTCTTTTTATAAGATGGTCAACGTGGGCAGCAGCCCTTCAAAAGCTATTAGCTGCTCTAGGGAAGGGTGCTGCTTATGTCACTGTAGAGCTCGCCAACGCTCTTTAATGGCCTCAGCGATTTCCAGCGACCACCAAGGTACTGACTTTCATTGCGGGCACCCTAAAGAACAAGGGTTCGTGTTTTCTGCCACAGAAACGATCGTTCTAGTGACCTGCTCAACTACCACATCGATGGTACCATGTGGGGGAGTTTCAATGGTGACAGCAGAGGTGAAAGCTTCCCAGTCTACCTTGTTTAAAGACCATCTTGGTAGACGTCTGGGGGAATGGCGCTGGGGGAGTGACAGGAAAATGGGAAAGTGGTCACTACCACACAAGTCATCGTGGGCTCTCCAGTTGACAGATGGGATAAGTCCTGGGATGCAGAGTGATAAATCAGTGGCCGAGTAAGTGCCATGAGCCACACTGAAATGTGTGGAGGGCCCTTGTATTTAAGAGGCAGAGGTCGAGGTGAGACACAAAAGTTTCGACATCTCTACCTCTGCCATTAAGCACAGTGCCACCCCACAAGTGGGTTATGGATGTTAAAATCTCTGAAGTAGGAAACGTTTAGGGAGTTGATGAATCAGTGCAGCCAATGTGTTCAGGGGTACTGCACCATCTGGAGGAAGATGTACATTGCTGACAGTTATTTCCTGTGTCATCCTGATCCTGACAGCCACAGCTTTAAGAGAGGTTTGAAGGGGCACAGGTTCACTGCATACTGAGTGCGGTACAGACACGAACTCCACCTGACACTATTTTATTCACTACGGTTCTTGTAATATCTCCTACAGCCACAAAGCGCAGGGGTTCGCATTACCAGGAACCAGGTTTCCTGGAGGGCAATGCAGAAAGCAGGTGTAAAGCCAAACAGCTGCTGTAGCTCAGGCAGGTGGTGGAAAAAGCCGCAACTGTTCCACTGGAGGACGACGTTACCGTAAGGCTGGGAAGGTATGAAGCATGCTTGAAGGCGGGTTAAGCCTCAGGGTCACCTGCTGCCAATGACTGAGCATTTGTATCCATTCCTATTGTGGATGAGGCATCAGTGGCATCCAGGTCCTCAGGAGATGCTGAGATCTCCACCTCATCCTCAGGTGCAGAATTGGTAGGTGGTGGTGGTGGTGGTGGTGGTGGTGCCACTGGAGGGTTCTTTTTCTTAGCAGACTTTTTTGTTTGTTTGCCCTCTCACTTCTCTTTAGGGGCTTGCTGGGAGGACTTCTCTGAAGTAGCTTCAGGCACAGAGGAAGAATGTGAAGCTCCTCATTTAGCAGCTTTTGGCTCCTTTAGCCACTGGCGAGTGTCTGCTGCGGCATTAGTGGAGACCTTGGGAGAGATGGTCCCAAGGGATCTCTTCTGCGCGAGATGAGCCAGAGGATGATGTTGCTTCTCCAGCTTGGGGCAGGGGACCGATGTCCCCTGCGTTTGTGTGGTCCTTGATCCTGAAGTAGGTACTTATGATGGCGATGGTAATGTAGCTGCAGCATATGTGGACATCAACTGAGTGGGATGTAATCATTCAAATTTACGTTTAGCCTCTTGATAAGTCAAATGGTCCAGGGTCTTGTACTCCCATGACTTTCCACTCCTTTTGGAGTACTGTGCAGTCTGGTGAGCTGCGGAAGTGCTGCTCACCGCAGTTGATACAAGTGAGAGGAGGTGCAGAGAAAGTATCTGGATGCAGTGGACATACGCAGTCTCGACATGTGACGTTGGAAGTGCAACAGGAAGACATATGCCCAAATTTCCAGCACTTAGAGCACCACATAGGTGGAGGGATGTATGGTTTAATATCACAGCAGTAAACCATCACCTTGACCTTCTAAGGCAATGAATCACCCTCCAAGGCCAAGATGAAGACACCAGTAGCGACCCTTTTATCTTTGGGTCCCCTGTAAACCTGCCAGATAAAATGAACCACCATTCTAGAGTGGCGTGGAGCTTGTCGGACTGCAAAGAGGAGATCGTGGTGGAAAATAATCCCCTGGATCATTTTGAGGCTTTTATGGGGAGTAATGGAAACAGGAATATCACCCAGCTGGTCACAAGCAACTGATGTCTGGGATTGGGCTGAGGATGCTGTCTGAATCGAGACTGCACCACTTCTCATCTTTGCCAGTGCTGTCACTTCCTCAAACTTATCCTCAAGATGTTCAACAAAAAATTGAAGCTTCATAGGTAGAAAGGAGTCCCTGACCATTCTGCTACAGACTAAATACTGAGGTGAATATGGGTCTCTTCTTTCTGTTGCACTACATTCCTCCCATTGTGTAGCAAGGGAGGGAAATGATTTACGATCATATCTGTCAGCATTGTACTGGATCTTGCCCTTCTTAGAGACTGCAGGTGCTGTACAGTCACCAGCAAGAGATGACTTAGTACACTTCATTGTGTGTCAGCCACCCTAATGTCACCGACTCCGATCAGGGGCTCTCCCCATGGGCGCCACCCAGCCACAGCAAAAGCCACCTGGCATGATGACCATTGCTGGGAGTCCTGATGCCCCAGGAAGACAGGTATCTACTCTTTGGCATACGTGGGCAGTTTACAGCCCAAGCATCAGCAGTGCTATCCCTGTGTTGTCAGGGGACTACCACTAAACGGGTACATGATGGCCCCACCCCCAACGAACTGGCTACCATACTGGATATTGGGCTCAGAGAAATCTAATACTGTCATGGAGGCAAAAGAGTTCAGGAGACAACGTAAGAAGATGACATACCCCGGAAAGTGTCCTCATCCAAATAGTTGAATTGCAGGTGGAGATGCAAAGCCATCACAAGAGGCTCAGGAGATCAAATCTAAGGGCACTACGGATAACTCATGCACCACATAAGGCATCCTCCCCATATGGCCTGTGCTTCTGTAGAATTTGGAAAGGCAGGTCAAACCATAAAATGGTAACTGAACTAATAGGGCCAAAAAGTGAGAGACTCCTGTTAGTCACCTCTTACAACAGGCAGGGATACCTCAAGCCTATTCTAATCCAGACCAGCAGGGGGAAGCAAAGTTGACACTCGTCATATTGCAGAGATGCTAAGTCACTGATAGGCACAACAAAAAAACTTCTGGCCCATAAGTCTTTCGTCCAAAAACACACACACACAAAAGACTGCAACCACACTGTGAGCAGCAGCAGCACTATTGCATGATGGGGGTGGTGACTGGGCAGCGGTAATGAGGAGGCTGGAGTGGGGAGGGATAGTAGGGTAGTGGTGATGTACAGCACAGTGCTTCTGGGATGAGTACAAGGATGAGGTGCAAAGAGGGTAGGGCAGCTATGTGCTAACAGGGGGTTACACGGTGGGCAGGGGAGAGGTGGGGAAGAGGCTACCAGAAAATAAGACAAGTAAGAAGACTGGGTGTGATAGTGGAACGAGGGCTGTATGGTCCTGCAATGGAACTGGAGGGTGAATAGGTGAGGACAATGGCTAATGAAGGATGAGGCCAGGAGGGTTATGTGAATGTAGGGAGAGTTCCCACCCTCACAATTCAGAAAAGCTAGTGTTCGTGGGAAGGATCCATATGGCACAGACTGAACGAGTCATGGAAATGAAGGGTCATGTTTGGCAGCATTCTCAGCAACCACGTGGTCCACTTTTTTTGTGGCCATTCATGCAGGCAGATGTATTGTCGGTTGTCATACCCACATAGAATGCAGCACAATGGCTGCAGCTTAGCTTGTAGATCACATGACTGGTTTCACAGGTAGCCTTGTCTTTGATGGGATAGGTGATGCTTGTGATGGTGGTGGGAGAATGTATGGGACAGGTATTGCATCTATGTCTATTACAGGGGTATGAGCCATGAAGTAATGGGTTGGGAGCAGGGGTTGTGTAGGGATGGACGAGTAGATTGTGTAAGGTTGGTGGACAGTGGAATACCACTGTGGGAGGTGTGGGAAGGATAGTGGGCAGGACATTTCTCACTTCAGGGCATGGCGAGAGGTAGTCAGAACAATGGTGGAGAATGTAACTCAGTTGCTCCAGTCCTGAGTGTTACTGAGTTACACGGGGAATGCTCCTCTGTGGCCAGATAATGGGAGACTGCAAAGATAAGGCATGAGAGATTTGTTTTTGTACAAGAATGGGAGGATTATTACGATTGGTGAAGGCTTCAGTGAGACCCTCAGTATATTTTAGACTAAGAGGCTGTGGGCTATAAAGTACACTTTCAATTTTAACCACTTTTTAAAAGTAGCATTGTTACAAATATTAATATTAGATTGCAAAGCCAGGCTAAAAAAATTTCTTAGTGTATAAAACCGAACAGATGTAAAGGCCCCTGAATATCAAAATTTAGCTTCTCCTTCATGACCACTGTCTTCTTCATACAAGAGATGGTCTTCACTGCCCGTCAGAGCATTACTTGTGCTGTACTTCTCGAAATATTTGACCATAATGTCTTCTCTTACTCTACACCATGTCTGTCTTTTCCCTTGATACACTTGATTGATTGTAGGCCTTTTCAATGCTCTCTCTGGTGATAGTCCTTGTTGGGTTTTGTCTGTAGCATGTCAACTGAATTTGGTCAGAAAAAACGTGACAGCAGAATTGAGCCGCAACAGACCCAGCCGCAGGTGGTTGGGAGTATCACATGCTGCACACCAAAACATGACCGACTGGTGTTAGGCATCATATAGCAACAGCCAACACTGCAGTACATTAGTGGAAGTTCAGGAGCCTTTCCTCACCTGCCAACAGTCGTGTTAAAATATTTGCCTGAAGCCCTCAACGAATACAGTCTGGAATGTATAAACATTCAGCCATTCGTGTACTAAATGATTCTTCTCTCAATATCAGAGCAAACAACACCCACAAGCCTGTGACACCCAGAGTGACATTCCTAGAATGCAGTATGGGGTCAGCTGTTTGAGCACTACACAGGGTAGCCTGCTATGAGGCATGAGGGAGCAGGCTGCTCACTGGAGGAAGTTCACGGCCATCATCAGTTGCACCACTGTGGTGTCATCACTGTCGCAGCCAGAGACTGCTGACAGCGGCATTGAGTGACCCCATATTCAGCCTTGCTCCTTGCACTCTCAGCAATGCCAGATGTCTACTATTTCACATGAGAGGCAATTGGAAGCCTCTACCAAGCTGTTCCTGATGCACTATGGTTGAGGGCTGGAAAAACAAAAGCAATTAAACGTATCTACAGTCGCCCTGACGTCTCATTTCACTCTCCACATGTGACAATCCAAGAGTCATGCAGCACTGATGTCAGAACTTTGTCATCTCTTTGTAGACCTATGTTAGAACCTACACCTTATGTTACAGTGAATCAAAAACAAAAAAAAAAGAAAGTTCTTATATTTTGGTCATGGAAAAGACATCTGACAGTCGTGAATATTATGAAGTAGACTGTATAGCAAATAGAGAACACATGGATATTTCTATGCTTAGAGGTAATGGAAGATATGATTAGTTTGTGATTGTTAGATGTGCACAGTGTAACCTCAAGGGTCACTAAGTGCAATGTATGAAATCACTTCTAGGAAAAGGTTACACATGTAATCTCTTGGGCCATACGACTAGACAGTGCTGGGAGTCAATACGGCTCATAATTACACATAAGAATAAAATTAATGTATTTTGTCTTCTTGTCTTGTGAACGTTAGTTCTCAATGTGAGTATTGTCAAGGACAAAGCTTCAATAAAACCAGACACATCAGGTGTGTCATAACCAGAAACAGTATGCATATTATTAGAAAATGTAGCACAATTACTAGCAGAAAATAACAAACTTTGTAGGTTGACAAGATCACTATCGTTCAACAGAGTGTAAATTTGTCAGACAAAAGTTTAATTGCTACTTGTCCTGGTAAAGCAACCGACAATGAGCAGCTCTTCACCTTCAGTACCTTGCTCAGATGCAAGGTTGGTCTAATGAAGTATTATTGACTGTTCCAAAGAGACTAACAGGGGAAGTATAAACATATTTAGGGTATACAGGAGCTCTGAAGGGAGCCACAACATTCCAAGAATTTAAAGAAGGGTTAATTCAAAGATATATGGAGCAAAATATTGCAGACGCTATAGGGAACAACTAGCAGCAATAACTAAAAAAACAAAAAACTGTGGAACAATTTGCAGATAGGATGACGAAAATTAATGCATTAGGGTAGGAAGCTGAGGTCACTGACAGTTTGCAAGAAGCAGAGCAGAGGGTCTTCAATTCTTTTTTAAGTGGACTGACTGCATGCAGAAATGACAAAGTGTGTGTGTACAGGATGTCCCACAGATTTGCGCACAGCAGTGTGGTTAACTACAGAGTGTGAAGAGATCAATTTGTTGACTGGAATGTAGGGCAAATGGACAGTGTTTGCAACTAATATAAAACATTTCAAGTTTGGACAAACAGGCCATGTAAGGACAAAGTGTCACCAGCGTCATGGTGATGTGAATAAGTAACAGTTTTAAAAGTAGGGACAAGTAAGGTATTAAACACTAGCTGGGACCCCTGGTCCACCTATGGTCTTCCTAGTAAGGCTAGATGCTACAAAACTGTATGCAGAAGTGGATGTGATAAGAAGAATAGTAGGGAAAAAGGATTCCATGATATTATGGGACACACAAGAACATGTTTCAGACACCAGTAGCGATCTGGTGGAATTAAAGCAATTGGACCCACCACAGCACAGACTGCAAGGAGTGGGAATAAAGACATCACACCATTAGGACAGTGGACTTAGGCATCCACCTGGATACGGCTTAATTGAAACAATAATTAGAGATTGTGGCACACTAAATTGAGACCTATGACATGATTCTGGGATTAGATTTCTTTTATCAGCATTGTGCCATAATCAACTCCCAGCTACACAGGGTGGAACGTGGTAGAAAAATGGTTCAGTTAGGTTAAGTCAATGTAGAGAGGCGGCAAGGAGCGTGTTGCGAAAGGTGAATCAATTAAACCATGAACACCCATAGAAAGACTTGATACGCATGATTATGTATCTAAGGGTACAGGGAAATTACTTTGGGTCACTGTTGAGTCTAGCTTGCTGGTAGGAATTTTGTGTGTGATGGAACCATTAGAAGAGAATGAAGTATTAGATCAAGTGGGTTGCTTATTTAACAGACATATCATGTACATACCTGTTTCTATGTACCATTTAAGCACATAGGGCATATGATTAACAAATCATTTGTTAATTGCTAATATGAATATCTTGGAGGAAGAAGAAGAATGGGACATGTGGGGAGTCGGCCATGGAGAATTGCCAGCAAAAAAGAAGCCTCTAGAGGGAAGCAATAGGAAACAGGTAACAAAACTACTTTTGGAATTCAATGATTTATTTTTTCCAAATGAACCAGTATCAAGTACACATATTACACAACACTACATACCAATAGGAAATAAATCCTCAGTCTACCACAAACCATACAGAATAGCTAGGAACTTTCAACCAATTTTGGAGCTATTAGAGATGAACAGTTGAAAGATGGACTGTAATGTCAGCGGTGGGTAGGAATAGTTGTGCAAAAAATATAGGTTTTGGTTTGATTACAGACACCTAAATGTGAAAACCATAACAGATGCCTACTCTTTCCCAAACATCACAGAAACTATGGATAATTTAGAGCTATGCTAATGTTTTTCAACAATGGATTTGAAGAGTAATTATTACCAGCTAGAGCCTGCACCACAGGACTGACACAAAACAGAATTTCTGGAACCCTGGGGCCACTACTAAATCAGACGGATGCCATCCTCATTAAAAATGCACCTGTAACAGTTGAGAGATTGTTGGATGCAATACCCAGAAGTCTGAAACCATGGCAATGCTCAGTATATCTTGGTGACGTAATTGTCTATGGAAGTGATATCAAACAGCATATGCAGCGATTAAGGGAAGTGTTCTTAAGGTTAAAAGCACTGAAGTTAACAATGAGTACAGAAAGGACATACCACAAGATGGAGTTAAGACAGACCCAAGATTAATTAGAGCTGTATGGGAATTTCCTGTACCTTAATCTGTAAAAGAGTTGCAATCATTCTGGACTTGTGAACTATTACCAGTGGTTGACAAAAGGATATGCCAATATTGCCCGAAGGTTACTCAATTGTTAAAAGAAGGGTACCAAGTTTGTGTGGTCAGAACAGTGCCAGCATGCTTTTGAGGAGTTAAAAGAAGCTTTAACATTGAGTCCAATTGTGGCGTTTTCTGATTTTAATAGCGAATTTGTTTTATTATGTGATGCATGAAACCATGCACCAGGCTGTATCTCATCAGAAGAGGCGGAACGTGCAGAACATTCAGTAGCTTACGCTCAAGGCAACTGAATTCTGAAGAATGAAATTATTCCACAATGGAGAATGGACTCGCATATTTCAAATTTTATCTGTACGGTAAGCATTTAGAGTAATAACAGATCATGTGGCATTAAAATGGATGTTGAGGTTAAAGAATCCTTCCCGAAAGGTTGATACGACGAACAGCAAGACTAAGATTTTGAACTTGTGCATCAAACTGAGAAGAAGCATGGAAATGCAGATAGCTGAAGTAGAAAAGCAGCAGTGTTACATATTACTCAGAATATCAGGGAACTACAAACCCAAGTAGAGGTCTTGAATACAGAAGTAGTTATTACAATGGTTGCAGTCCATAGAATATAGTGTTTCAGCTAGGGGTAAATTTGTTGCAAGAGGAGCAGTATTTAAAGCGTCTAAGGAAAGTACAGAAGGAACTGTTCGTTTCAGAATCTGAGTGCAAAGACTTGCCCTTTAATTTGGAGTACCCACAGCAACAGTGAAAACTGATGGAAGAAAAGTTTCCATTTCCATTTCTGTAACAATAGCAGGGAAACAAGCACATCATGAGTGCTACATAATTCACACACATCTCATCAAGTGGGGAATACTGAAGTAATTTGTAAGACTAAAAACTCAGCGACTGTTATTAACTGCAAAAGATGAAGGAAGATATGTTGAAATGGAGGAAGCAAAGTTACAAAAATGCCACCGAGAGAAAATCATAGTCTGTCCGAGTATGGTAATAAGAGTGGGGCTGGATTCCTGTGCAGTGAAATTGCTAATGGGACAAAGTAGGAAAGAGAATGCAAATAAAAAGTGGTCCAGCCACAATCGTACTTTCAGCAGGTCAAGGCACATGGATTGTACCCTAGCTTTGAGAAGATGGTAGTAGCAGCCACTTGTTTCAAGAAATGGAGGGGCACATTAACGAGGGTAGAATGAAAGGTGAATGCCTTCGTATTAAATAGAACAGCATTCTACATAATGCGGCCTACTTTCTGCCTGTCCACCACGGCTGCAGGGATAACTGGGAGAGGTACATTAACGAGGGTAGAATGAAAGGTGAATGCCTTCGTATTAAATAGAACAGCATTCTACATAATGCGGCCTACTTTCTGCCTGTCCACCACGGCTGCAGGGATAACTCACTTGAGTATTTCCCAGTCACATTTCTACTGGCCAGAGAAGCCCATGGAAGTGCCACCTGCCACAAATCTGACCAGCTTAAATAAAACTCTAGGGCCAGAACTAAAGTAATCTATAAACACAGTTCTGAACCAGCAGGAGGGACCAATCTCCATGGAAACCTTAATGCAGCATATAAATTCATACTGTGAAAATCAGCACTGGAAAAAGACAACACTGACTATTGTCACTAGTTCTGATGAGCCTGGTGGTGTTCTGGTACATAGAAGATAAAGAACACCGCCATGTTCAGACCCAGCCATAGTTCAGATTCCACTGCGTTGGATAACCAAAACATAAAAGCAGCAGAATGAAGCAAGATGCACAGTGATATAATATGAACAATAATTTATTTATTTTCGCTTTTAAGTGGGGAGTAGAGAGTTGGAAATGACTGTGCAAGGAGCATATTAATGAAATTAGTACCATGGTGTTCCAGTGAAGGTGTAGGGCAAGCGGCCCTATGGAAATGTGTAAGATTCACTGAAAGGGTTAAGGTAACTAATTGTTAGAATGATACTTAAGAGGCAAAATAAGGCTGGAAATAACTGTCGCCAGTAACTCTGATGTAATAGGTAGTATAGTTTGGTCAACCCGAGGGACAGAGTCTTGTTAAAAAGGTCAATGTAGTGTATCAACCATCAATGGCAGAAAAATATGCCAGAGCAGAAGTGAGTTGAAACAGAGCCAGCTGCAGACAGGTGAGAGTGGTATGCATTGCAAAGCAAAACATGGGCAACTTTCTTTGCAAAGCAGAGCCAGCAGGGCATAGTATAGCAACAGCCAATGCTGCAACATGCTAGTGGAAAGACGTATGTTTTTCATCACTTGTCACCAGAGTACTATTTATAACACATGCCTTAAACCCTAAACAATCCGGAATGTCGAAGTACTCAGCAGTTTGTATACTACATGATTATTGTCCCACTATCACAGGCTACACCACATGCCTGTGACACACAAGAGTGGCATCCTGGAATGCAGTGTGGGGTCCACTAGGGCAGCCTGCCCTGAGTCACAAGCAAGCTGCCTGCTCACTCTAGATGCTAACTTCTGTGAAAATGTGTCAGAGCTAGACATACAGCAGGTCTCCAACAATAAAGGCCACTCTGCCAAAGCCATATGCACACAGTTTACTTTGATACAACACGTCCAGTGGATGCTTCAAGCTCATATGCCAGTTGCCGTGCAGTACTAAGGCAGTCTGTTGTGACCTTACAGCCAAATAACAGTCGTCTCTACTGAAGTCACACATGGTCGACCCTACCCTGGGCTTTGCGATACAGTTTCTGTTTCTATGAGCTGTCGCCCCACCCAAGAAACAGCAGAACCATTCACACTAAGCCACCAGGACACATCAAGTTTGGACTGTCCTGCTTCCTTTCTTTCTATGGCACTCCACCGCTGAGTCTAGTATGCATTTTCTCTGTGTCAAACTGCACTGTCTGCAGTTGTGTACATGGTGATTGTGGATGTAGGGTCACCCAACAAACACTACCTGATTTCATACATGCCCTGACATCATTGACATAGTTGTCAGTTGACCAGAATGCCATCTTCCGTGCAGAACATGATCATATGGATGTCTGGTTGACAGTTTGTAGGACTGTATCATGAATTGAACGCAGGACAGGGGTGTTGTGGTTTGTTGCTTTAATTTTGGATAACAGTGTAGTTTTGGCCATTTTGCATTCAGTCCTCAATTTGCACATGTAGTATTCATTGTTTCACTTCTTCCATACTAGCATGCCACTCACAAATGGCTCTTTCTGTTGGAGGAGGACCAAAATGCCACTCAGCTACTCTGTTTCCATATTGTTCTGCATATGCTATTACCTTCAATTTATAGTCTACATCTTATGAAACCCTTATTTTTTCCATTAGGAAACTCCTAAAGAAAATACTCTTCTGTTACCAATAATACAAATGACTTTCAGTTCAAGTTCACTGGCACTGTAGGCTGCAGTGACACATTATAGGCTAGACAGTTTTCTGGGTTTGTGATGGTACGGCAGGAGGGGGACAGTGTTAGCAAGCTTGTGAAGATCCAAAACTCATGTTCGTCGCATCAGTGCACTGCTGCTGGCAGTTGAATCCACTGTTGCCAGATAGAGATAGGTTCCCACAGCATTGAATATATGGCCTGTTTTAAGCCTGCAGAAATTTTACATCGTACGAATTTTTTTGAAGATAAAAGTGTGTCGTACTCCATAAAATATGGTATGCTTTTGTTCTCTCTAAAATATAAGGTCAAACTGATGATGTTTCCTTGTGAGTGACACATTCTGGGTTTCAGTGGCCTGCCCTTCTTTCCTAACCTTCCTGTATCTGTTACTAACTCTTTCCAGATGAAGGAACTAATAATTCCAAAAGCTAGGGAAGTTCCTTGTACTTTTGTGTGCATGTATTGTCAGTACTAACTATTTCACCTCCGGAAGTTAAGTGGAGGCCAGCCATTTTGTCTGACCAATTTGTAGTTTTGAGCCATTCCAAAATGTAAGCACACAATTAAAATATAATTTTCTGAACCTTATCTTTGTTTTTGCATCGTGGTTTATCTGTAGTATCTATTTTCCTGTCTGAGGAGGAAAAAATGTAAATAATTTCCCTCATCTACTTTTTGAAAGTTACAAGTAGAGGTTACAATGATATGAAGACTCTTTGTCGTAACATTATATACCTAACTTACTCATCAGTATGACACTTCCTGTGTGATGATTTCAACTGCATAGACCATGTTACAGAATACATTGTGTTTGGCTACAGTGTTAGAGGCATTTTAAGTTTATATTTAGAATGTTTGCTGCCAGATATGGAAGTAAAAATACTGATTAAGTTGTGATATCCAAAGAAGAATATAACATCAAGGATTCTTACTACACAGAAGGTAGGTCAGGAAGAATGTTTAAATTTTTTGTTAGTTAACTTCAATCTAAACAATTTTTTTAAGAAAATGTACAATAAAGCAAAGAATTTATGGGGTAAATATTTTGTGTATGAAACAATAAAAGTTTCATTTGCTAAACAGGTTACAGAGTAATACATCTGTATATGAAGGCTGGTGCATTGTTACACATTACTAATGTTACCTTTCTGTTGAAGGTAATGGATAGAAAGTTTAAGAGACTGAGATAAATTTTGCAAAACTATATTCAAATCAATTACAACTGGTTCAATGCAGAGAAAAAGATAATAAAATGTTGCAAGACTTCAGAAGAAAGGAAAGAGAGCAATTTAGCAAATGTCTAAATTTAAAGTAAAGGAAAAGAGGAAGAAAGAGTTGGGAAGAGTGTATAAAAAAGAAGTAAATGTGCAACGACACATGTCACTGGAGTGTAATCATCAGAACTCTATTTAGGTTTATACTAATCCCCATAAACTTTAGGAAAGGCAGTGAAAAGATCAGAATAGCTACATCCAGACAGCCCAACTTGGAAATATGTAGTAACAAACATTTTAATTGTTCCAGTGCAACAAATTCCATAATGTTGAAGCAAACATTAACACAAACTGAATAACAAGGTTTCAGAAAAAGAGAAGCAAACAGTTGAATTTTTTTGCAACAGAGATGACAAGCTGTCAAGCACCTGACAGATGGTGTACTAAATTATTTAAAGATCCAAAGACTAAGATGCGCAGAGTGCTGCAAAAACACTACATAGTATTTTCAGCTCAAGGAGCCTATAAGCAATTTTATGCAGATACAGAAATAGGGCAAATAAAACATTCTTTTATTCATTACACATTTTTTTGGTTTTGAATACACCTCAATGTATGCATGTAGGTATCATGCCAACTCTGTTTATCTGGTGAATGCACTGAAAACAGCATTTTTTCTTCAGGTAATGAGTTACTGGAACATGTGGTCTACTGTTAATTCATGTATACTATGAACTCATGAAAGAAGTGTAAAAGCTATAACTCCTAAACTTCACTTCACATTAAATAATGAAGTTCACTGACAAAGAAGTAAAATGGAAAAAATGGATTGATGTTGACAGGCAACAAAAACGTAAAGTAGTTAATGGTACCATCATCACTGATGTAATGTCTGAAATTGATAAACAAATTTTGTATTTAATATTTCACTGCTTCATTAAAAACTCACAATCTGGATGCTGCGGAAACATTTCATCATGCCATCATCACTAATGAGATCTAATACATTGAAGTTTCTATTGCTGTGTTCCTATATAGATTACAGCTGATTTAAAGAAGATCTCATGTGTCAAAAAAGTTGACGATTTGTTGAGATGGCTGTACTCCCCTATTTGAAAACAAGTACATGTTATCCAGTTTGCGTTCGAAAGTATTTAAAGTGGAAATGGACTGCTATTCTTTGCTGCATGTCATGGCAAAGTTGGTAGTACAATGAGGAGAGGATTGTGGAACCAGACGAAAAAAAGAAAATGGCATTCTGGCTGATTTTTATGAATGCGCACAAACTCAAATTCAAGGAAAAACCACGTTTGCTGGACAACTAAGTGAGCATAAATTAAATTCAGGTCAAACGTTTTGCTCATATTGAAAACTATTATTATTTCTTACCATAAGCTATCATAATACTGTTGACCCAACCAACCTGAAGCTTGAAAAAAACCAAACATCTTCTCATAACTAAGGATGCAACCCTTTAAAGATGTGCTGGGTATTCTGGTGTAAAATTATTCTTGCGGGCACCAAATGCTGCAGATGAAGACAATTGCAACAGATGCTGGCAAAGGCGTGGATGTTGATCTGATAAATCCTGGATTGTATGTCACTGCAGAAATTTTAAATGAGAGAGGTATAAAACAATTTCAATGGAATCTCTGAAAATGCAGAAGCTATGGTAATGTTTTTGAAACCCATTCCAAAGGCTACAATTTTTTCACACAATACAAAAGTGACAGCACTTTTTGTTAGAATAGAACAAATCTGAACATTAATAAATCAACTAATGATTATTGAAAAAGCAACAGGTATTACTTATGTGTTTAGAATTGGAACAAACGACTGTGTTGCTTCATTATTTTTTTTTTAAGACGAAAATGTAATATAATGAAAAACTGAAAGACTTGTGTGTTTAAATCACATGATTTATTTATAGTTTTAGTTTTTTAGATTATCAAAAGTTGCACTATGAATGACACTATTTGTGCGAGCCATGTATAGAATCTATGGAGCCCAAATGCAATTAGTTTTTGACTTTTATCTTCTAGATTACAAGTTTTAGAAACAATTACTGCATGCCTAATTTAACACATTCCTTATGTATTTGTAATTTAAAGCAAGGGTGCAATTCAAACAATTTCTGATTTAAATATAATTTTAAAAAATTCTTTCAGGAGCTATTTTTAATTCCACACAGCTAACTGTATGAACACATCATTCATTTAGAAAAGAAAATGTTACTATAACAATTAATGAAACTCACTTTTCATAGGTGTGATGCCCAAGAGGAAACTTATCACACTTTCCTCAGCTGAATTCTACTTTTGATTCAATTGACCTTTAATGAGTAAGTATACTGTTGTATTCCATAAAGAAATAATTGCATCTCTATCCACTGCGACTACCAGGAATACTGATTATACAACAAATTCAAATTATTTCCAACATCAATTGGTGGATATTTAGTGCTTCAGCCATTTCTACACTGAAGTAAACAAATTTATTAACTAATTTACAGATTCTGTCAATTCTTCATTGCGTTTTCTTCATACAAAATTAGTTCTAGAAGCTATGCCCAATTTTTGATAATATTTCAATGCACCCTTTGGGTCGATCAATTAAAATTATTTAAACCAATACCTCAGAACAAGAGTAATTAGCTTTTATGTAGGATAACTGTCACAACACAGCTGACCCCGACACTACTACTAAAATTTTCTGAGAAATAACCGTGCACAGGTTACATTAACCTCTCAACAGAGCCACATCATTTTGTGACAAGAAATTAAAAATCTTCTGTCATTTACTTAGCCATAACCTTACTGGGGGGATCAGAATTTTTTTGAGAAAATATTAAATTCTTTATAAGCTCAACAACTAAAGACAATATGATTCATTACTGAAGACTTAGCACACATTCACAGAGTTAACTGCATTGTGAAAAATGTGTACAATACCAATATGTGTCAGCAACATCTGTGCACAGACACTGCGCTTAACAGACCAAGTATTATTTTGAACATTATACATACTGTTTCATTATACATACTGGTTAGACAGAGATGAAAGGAAACACAATTTACCAGTAAAATGAAAAAAGATAATGCATATGTACCCTTTTGCAGCTATCACTTAGTTGGTATATGGTTCATGGCATATTACCTAATTTAAATACATAACAGATACAAATAAGAGAAACTTAAATAATCAATGAAATATTATCCTTCACTATTTACAGCAGTCTCCCAATGCTGGGATGACTTTTTCATTCTGTAACTGTAGAAGTCACCAGGTTTTAAGGCAAAGAACTCATTAAGCAAGGCTATGAGCGCATTTTCATATGGATAGGAAGTTCCTTGCAGTTTGTTCAATTGAGAGCAGGAAAGGAGAAAATCTGAGGGTGGAAGATCAGTTGAATAAGGTAGGTGTGCAATGACTTCAAAACCCAACTCCTGTGTACTGTTTTTTTATCAGTCTAGCAGATTGTGGGCAGGCATTATCCTGGAGTAGTGTCTTCCTGGTCATTGTTCATGTACAGCATCTGCAACCAATCTCAGTTGTTGACAGCAAATGTCAGCAGTAATCAGTGGTTACAGCTCAAGGATGCAATTCATAGTAAACTACACAAGATGTACATTATCTTTTGTTGGTTGGTTGGTTGGTTTTGGGGTTTGATGGGGGCTGAACATTGAGGTCATCAATCCCCAGTTAAAAACAGACATACTTGTAAAAGGCCCATACAGGAAAAGTGTAACCTCTGCACCCAGAGGGAGGGAACACCAAGGGGTACAGAGCTAAAATGAACACCACAATAACACAAAATAGAGGACACTTAAAAGGAGCAGAGCAAATAGCTGACTAGAGTAAAACAGACTACAGTGGTTGATGGATCACGTTAAAGGTCAACCACTCAACTACAAACGAAGAACCTCCAGTTGGAAAGTGTTGATAGAGGTACCAACACAACTTGTTACCATAAGAGACACTATTTTGGTATCCATGTCACATTTAAAAGTTGCTGGAGTGGGTCTAGCCTGAGAAATCATGTGATAATGCCCATACTAGGGTGAGTGATAAACCCAGCTGCATGGATAAAACATAAAACTGAGTCAGCTATAGAGGCATCATCACTGAGAATTAAAGGAAGTGCAGCTGGTAAATTAAAGGACTGCCGCAAGGGGCCTAAAAGGGGGCAGTGCATCAGAAGATGGACCACTGTCAGCCCTGGATCACAGCAATACTTGGACGGGTTCTCATGACAAAGAAGATAGCTGTGGGTCAACCGCATATGTCCAATTCGCAGACGGCAGAGAACAACTGAGTCCCTACGGGTGCTCCTCAAGGATGAGTTCCATATGGCCGTGGATGACTTTACCATGCGGAGCTTGTTTGGCGTGTTCAAGGCAGACCATTCAGAGCTCTAGACATCATGCACCTTGCGATGTATGGCTGACTGGAGGTCTCTTTCCACGAGACCAAGAAGTGGTGGCCTGCTTGGCCAATCGACACGTTTGTTTCCTAGAATGCCGATGTGGCCGACACAAATGTCGCTGAACAACCACATTTGGTGAGAGCAGAAACAGCATCTTGAATACCGTGCACCAAAGAGTCCCAAGAGAAACACTGGTCGAGTGCTTGCAATCCACTCAGGGAGTCACTGCATATGACAAATGACTCCCCAGGGCAGGAGGAAAGGTGATCGAGTGCACGATAAAGAGCAACCAGCTCTGCAGTGAAAACACTGCTCCCGCAAGGCAGGGAATGCTGCTCAACGTAGTCGCTGTGGATGAAAGCAAACCCACTGCATCTATCGACCACAGAACCATCGGTGTAGACTACATCTGCATCGCAAAACGAGGCAAGAAGAGCCAGGAATTGTTGACAAAGACTGGCAGGTGGAACGGAGGACTTGGAGTCACAGGACAAATCCAAGCAAAGACGCAAGTGAGGAAGGGACCAAGGAAGGGTAGACGAAGAGGGCTGGAAGGATGGAGGAAGGGGAAAGGACTCTAGAGACGAGAGAAGGGAATGAACGCAGACTGCGATCAGGAGACCTGACCCAGGCTGCCGTCATGGGGAGGGGAGTGCAGAAGATGGAAAAAGGAGCCTGCGGTTTGGGTGGTTGGGCGAGGCATGAATGGGGGCAATGTACGACGCAAGCAACTGTTGTTGGCGGAATCGCAGGGGAGGGATTCCAGCTTCTACAAGAAGGCTAGTCACCGGACTAGTGCGGAAGGCACCTGTCGCCAGGCTGACACCACAATGGAGAATCAGGTCAAGGATCTGCAACATTGAACGTGCTGCTGAGTCATACACCACACTCCCGTAGTCAAGACGGGACTGGACTAAGGCCTTATAGAACTGTAGGAGGGTTGTTTGCGCAGCCCCCCAAATGGTGTGGCTGAGGCAGCGAAGGATGTTGAAGTGCCGGCAGCACCATTGTTTAAGCTCGCGAAGATGAGGTGTCCAATTGAGCTGAGCATCAAACAGCATGCCAAGGAAGCGATGTGTTTCCTCAATACGAAGGAGTTCATTGGCTCTGGATGGAGGTGGACCATTCGATGATAACAGAAATGTATCACTCGGGTCTTGGAGGCTGAGAACTGAAAACCATGGTAGGACGCCCAAAAATGTGCCTTACAGATAGCACCCTGCAGCCGCCGTTTAGCAACCCTGACGCTTGGGGAACTGTAATAAAGACAAAAGTCATTGGCATATAGAGAGGAACAGACCGATGAGCCCATCGCAGCCGCAAGACCATTAATCACCACCATAAAGAGGGGAACACTAAGAACCGAGCCCTGTGGCACACCGTTCTCCTGAATATGAGCAGAGCTAAAATAAGTGCCAACTCTGACCCGAAAGGAGCGATTGGAGAGAAAACTCCGTAGAAACATCAGAAGTGGACCCTGTAAGCCCATTCGTGCAGCGCAACAAGGGTATGATGGTGCCAGGTGGTATTGTATGCCTTCCGAAGATCAAAGAAAACAGCAAATAGATGTTCTCGCCGAGTAAAAGCTGTACAAATAGCCAACTCTAGCGAGATTAAATTGTCGATCGCTGAGCGGCCCTGATGGAAGGCCCCCTGTTGCTGGGCTAGGAGGGCCCAAGCTTCAAGGATCCACATGAGCCGCTGACTCACCATCCGTTCCAAGAGTTTGCACATAACGTTGGTAAGGCTGATAGGGCGATAGCTATCAACCACCAGCGGACCTGCACCATGTTTCAGCACCAGGATGGTAATGCTATCCTGCAAACGAGTTGGGAAAACGCCCTCCGTCCAGATGCGGTTAAACAGGGCGAGTAATTCACACTGACAGTGCACCGAGAGATGGCGAAGAAACTGGTTGTGAATTTGTGGAGAGATATCGGGGCAAGCTGTAAGGGCACTTTGGAACTCCCATTCACTAAATGGGGCGTTGTATCGTTCCCAATGGTGCATGCGAAACGACAACTGCGTACGCTCAGCCTGCTCTTTAATGGTGCAGAATTCTGCACTCTAGCCTGCTGTCGTGGAAATATGAGCGAAGTAATCTGCCAGATGTTCGGCGATGGCGATTGGGTCAGTACAAAGTGTACCCCGAAGAGAAAGGCAAGGGACAGACACATGAGGGCGAAAGCCAAAAATGCGTCGAACCTGCGACCACACCTGAGATGGGGAGGTGTGAGAACCTATGGTGGCAACATTCATTCCCAGCAGTCCTGTTTGCTCCGCCGGATTAACCGCCGTGCCCAGGCCCGAAGCCATTAAAAGGCAACCAAATTCTCTAGGGGAGGATGACGCTGGTGTCGTTGCAGGGCTCGCCGGCGGTCCCGGATAGCTTCTGCAATCTCTGGTGTCCACCAAGGGACTGACTTACGCCTTAGGGTACTTGAAGAGCAGGGGACAGTTGCCTCAGCAGCAGAAACAATGGTCATAGTGACCTCGTCCACTGCCAAATCAATATCACCAGGAAGCAGAACAATGGCCATAGTAGCTAAGGTGTAGGCTGCCCAATCAGCTCCACGAAGAGACCATCGTGACAGCTGGTCAGGGGGTTGGGATTGAAGAAGAGAAACCAGGATAGGAAAGTGGTCGCTACCACAGAGGTCGTTGTGAACCCTCTAACTGAGGTATGGAAGAAGACCATGGCTACTAAGAGAGTGGGCAATGGCCGAGTATGTGCCATGAGTCAAGCTAAAATATGTGGGAGCACCAGTGTCAAGGAGGCAAATGTCCTGCTGTGCCAAGAGAGCCTCAACATAGCTACCCTGGCCCGAGATCTGGGCCCCACCCCATAAAGGGTGGTGGGCATTACAGTCCCCCAAAAAGAGGAATGGCGGGGGGAGCTGCGCGAACAAGGCAGCTAGGTCGGCAAGAGGGACAACCTCTACCTCGAGGGAACAGATGGTAAGCTTCATTCCTGCCCGGATTCGAACAGCCACAGCCTCGAGAGCCGTGTGAAGTGGCACTAGGAACAGTGGCAAGAACAAACACAGACACCAGACATCCAGTCGCATTCTACGCGGTTCTTATAGTAACCCTGGTAGCCACGGAGGGAGGGGGTCTGCCAAACAGGAAACCAGGTTTCCTGTAGAGCCAGACAAGTGGCAGGGAAGCAGCACAAAAGCTCTTTCAACTCAGCAAAGTGGTGGAAAAAACCACGGCAATTCCATTGAAGGATAATGGTATCCAACTGTGAAGACATGAGAGAACATGGGGGGGGGGGGGGGGGGAAGCTTGCCGCCACCAATTGCGAAGTAGCCTGATCAACTTCCATAGGAGCTGTGGGTCGAGCAACATTTAGCTCCTGAGTGGACGCTAGATTCTCCACATCATCTTCAGGTGTTGTGGTGAACTCCATTTCTGTCTCTATGTCGTCGTCCTTTTGCTTTTTCTTCTTTTTGGTAGGGTCCCATTTGTCGTTCAGTTTATCAGGCTGGGTGGGCTTTTCCGACACAGTCTCATGGACCGACGAAGACCTGGAAGCCCTACGGCCCTCAGGTGGTGGCTTTTTCAGCCACTGGCTGACATCTGGAGGGGGCAGTAACCGTGGAAGGGAGGGCACTAAGCGATTCCTTCCTCGCGAGGGGAGCCGGAGGAGGCGGGCACTTCTCCAGCTCAGAGTTGGGGACTGAAGTCCCCAAAGAAGGAGGGGTTGTTACTCCCGATGTTGATAACAGGGGAGCAACAGAAGAGGGTGTTCCCCAACTACCTGGGGGGCAGGAATATACGACCGGGCTGGAGGGCCCACAAAAAGTGGCTGAGCTTGTGACCTCATCGCCAGGGATGGTCACATCGAAGCTGCTGCAGCAAATGTCAGTGAAATGCGAAGGTGAAGTTGGTGGTACTTGCGTTTGGACTCTGTGTAAGTGAGCCTGTCTAAGGTCTTATACTCAATAATCTTCCATTCGTTTTGATAAAACCGTGCAGTCTGACGAGCAAGGTGAATGTTTCTGGCCGCAGTTGACACAAGCAGGGGGCGGCGAACATGGGACGTTGGGGTGGGAGGCACGTCCACAATCCCGACAGGTAGAGTTGGCATCACATCTCGATGACATATGCCCAAACCTCCAGCACTTAGGGGGGACGTAAGGCTTAACATCACATCGATATATCATCACCTCGACCTTCTCAGGCAGGGTGTCACCCTCGCAAGCCAAGATGAAGGCGCTGGTGGCGAACCTACTATCTTTAGGTCCCCTGAAGACACGTCGTACAAAAAGGACACCACAGCATTCCAGATTTGTACAGAGCTCGTCATCAGACTGCAAAAACAGATCACGATGAAAAATAAGTCCCTGAACCATATTGAGGCACTTATGAGGCGTAATGGAGACTGTAACATCACCGAGATTGTCACAAGAAAGCAATGACCGTGACTGTGCTGGGGATGCTGTCTGTATGAGGACTGCTCCAGACCTAATTTTAGACATGCCCTCAACTTCTCCAAACTTCTCCTCTAAATTTTCCACAAAAACTGAGGCTTTGTGGTCAGATATGTGTCCCCATCTGTTCGGCTACAAACCAGAAATCGAGGAGAATACGTCGCACCAGGTAATTTAGACTGCCGTTCCTCCCCTGGTGTGGACAGGGAAGGGAACAATTGAGGGTCATACTGTAAAGCATTGAACTTTCCTTTCTTAGAAACTCGTGCTTGCACACTATTCGTATTTCATTTCATGGTGGTCCCACAAGCAGCTAGGGGAAGGAATGTCCACCCAGACAGAGCCCCGCTTGCCTGGGTAAGCCTAATACAACCAGGGGGCGGCAGGTTCCCCAGAGGTCACCCCCTAGCAACTGTTCTACCTCAACAGCCATACATCTCCTAGGCATGCAGCACACCTTGAGATTGAGGTTTTTTTTTAATAGAGGTTTATACCATCCTCGCGACCCAGGCAGTTAAGCCAAGATCCCCGGGCTCTGTACCATACAACGTTCCACCGTCACGCCTTACAGTGGTCTTTGAAGCATGCTCAGAGCTTACGGTATTGAGTTCCCCAGCTCAGGGACCCCTGGGCTGCCAAGCCCGTACCCAACTAAATGCTGAGCCCCCAGAGGGGCATTATCTTTTGTGGATGCTTTTTGCTGCTGCTTTGTTTGGGCTCAATCATTCCTTTCTTTTCCTTATTTTAGCACAAAGTCACCATTTCTGATCAGCATAACGATAGAGGGCAGGAATGATTAGTGTTGTTCACAAATAACTGATTACAGGCACGCAAGAATGCGAATATGGCCATCCATTTTTATGATTTTGGTTTAGTGCATGTGGTATCCATACACCTTATTTTTGAGCCTTACCCATTGCATGCAAATATTGGTAGGTCATGAAGAGATCACAGTTCATCGAATTTGCCAGTTCTCAAGTACAGTGACATGGATCATTGTGAATTAATGCATTTAAATGATCTCCATCAAGCCCTGAAGGTAAGTCACTAATGGAAAAACAATTCTCCTTAGAATGAAAAAACAATTTTCTTGCCAAGCTCTGTCCAAAGGTATTAAACACAAACAGGATGCAAATGTGTCTGGCTGCCTCCATTGCTTTTACACCTATATAGAACCCAACAGTGCTCCTATTTCTCAACTGGGCACTCCAGTATCTAGTGGCCACAGTTCCACTCAGTATCTTCAAATGACAAAATGACAATATGTAATTAAGAGCAACAGTCAATTACAAATAAAAAATGACAATTGATAAATAAACCCTCAGCAACAGGAATACCAACATGCAACACTAAAGTCTATCAACTTATGCACCAGCCTAATATTTAGGAAAAACTGAGATAATATTAGGCCATGAAAACAATAATTTCTTAAGAGTAGCTGAAAAAAACGGGGGGGGGGGGGGGAGGGGGCGAGTGACCATTGAAATTAGATTCATCAGACTCAGTCAGGAAGTGTATACTTGACCAGACATCAGATGAATGGTCAAATCAGTCACAAGAATCATCTGCTGACAGAAGCAGGAACTCTTGTTGTTATGATTGTAACAATCAAATAACTAAAATATTGTGCTGACTTTACAGCATGACTGAAATATGCAGTATAAGTGTAGAAACCTTATTGGCATCACATTACAACCTTCATCTCTCTTTACTCGGGAAACTACGGTGTTATGGTGTTAAATGAATTACACTTACAAGAACTGAATCTTACCTTAGCAACAAAAAATGGGTCATAGTAATAAATGATACCTTTGGAGGAAAACTGAATACAGAATGGAGAAACAATCATATCATGTCCCAGAGGGTTCAGCATTTGATTTATCCTGACCTACGTAAATGTTGAGCTAAAACCATTGCAGGTGCATTCAAAACCTGCAATACTTGCTGATGACACCAAGTACACTGATAACTGGCAAACACATTCATAGTAGAAACAGCCAGGAAAATAAAGGAACATGCTTTCAACTAGTTTACAGGCAACATAACAAAAATTCAACCTTTATACTTACATAAGCACACTTGATGCAATTCCAAACAAATCCAAATGACTTACAGATACAAGGAGATATCAATGACAGGCAATGAATGAGGATACATGAGATAAGTTCATGGGCATTTGGATGGGTATTAAATTAAGGAAGCACCAGCATGAGAATGAGTTAACCAAAAAGCTCGTATCTCTCTGCCTTGCAATTAATTAATTCTCTTCCAGAGTTTCAGCTTGCAGAAATGCTTCCTAGCATGCTTTCACTCAGTACTATCCTAGAGGATAATCTTATAGGACATGGCAGCTATGAACAAATTAGTATTTATCCTATACAAGCTTGCAGTACCAATGATTTGATGATGACAACTGAACACCTTGCATAAACCTCTTCATTGACCTACGGAATCTTGCGCCCACATCTCACTATGGAACCCCCTATTGGCTTTTATATTAAGTAACAAATATTTTATTTATTTGCAGTTGGCTGTCCCAGAAGATATTTCCAAAAACAAGCCAAAACTCCAAACGACGCTATCATAATTGCCTCCAGGTGAGTAATGTTGAGGGGATCAACTTGAGAAGTTTACCATTTTGTTGATCCCATTTCAACTGAAACCCAAGTAGACACCAAGGAATTGTATGCAGTATGTATCATTTAGTCTGTGACCAGTAATGTCTACATCTTCCAGTAGCAGGTCATTTCTAATTAAATTGCATGTTATAAAATGAGTCGTCAAGGGATGACTTGAACTGGTAGCTGCAACATTAATTAGGGTAATGTGCTGTGCAATATGGGACACGAAGTTTGTTGGTAGTGATCATGATTTATTATTAAACTCAAGGGATGTGATAAACCCTTTAGTGAGATTGGCACTGAACTGAATCTGAAGAGAAGGGAATTCTGTAACAAACTGAAGAAAGTTGACAATATTAGAAAACACATAGATCAACCAAAAACAGAAGAGATGGAAAATTATCAGAAATATCATTGTTCATATGGATTGTGTACCACTGCATTGGAACCTGCACAAAAGAACATTTCTGAACAGTTAGCTGCCTCAGGGATTGATCAGCTATAATGGGCTGCAGACCTAACCTGGAAATTTACTTCATCTCACAGTATGCTATCTCTTATTGGCAGGAGTTTGTGAAAGGCTCCACCTATGTGCCTCCTCTTCCAACAACATTGGGTGAACTATGATACTACATACAAACAGCAGTGAGTTTCCTAAACTGACGTGCTTGGAAATGCATGGATCAATTCTATCGCACGGCTGCTTAAATGTGTTGAAAAGAATTTTGATATTTGTGATCAGTAAATGATGAATCTGATCCTAAACACAGCTGTTAAAAGCACCTTAATATCATATGTGCGCACACACAAATTGTAATCAATGGGAAGATCATATGGTTCCTTTGTAAATAAAGGCTTTGCAGGCATGTATAGAAGTAAAAATTGGACCCCAATTCTGTACCTATATTTAATACAAAGTTATAGCTTTGTGAAATCTGATGATTTTAGACATCCTGAAGAATTGCTTATACAGGTATAACTTCTTTCAGTAAAATGTGGTAATTTGTCTTGATGGGTTGCATCTGTTACTGAACATTTCAGAAATTTTTTCATAAAATTAAATTTGCTTTCAACACTGTAACCTCTGCTCTGGCTAGAGATGGGGTGTGAATGTTATTCATATGTTCATTCCTTGATTTACACATTGCATTCCATAAACGAAGATGTGGATGTAAGTGGGTGAGCCAGGCTGCAAATCTTAAGGCAGAAGCTCCCACAGGAATTTACCTCTGAAGTATACTGACAACCAGCTGTTTGTGAGTAGTGTTAATCTACTCACACTGCTAATTATGGGAACTGCTAATGGATTATTTTGTATGTATGTGAATGTACATTTACTACTATAAAAAATATCACTGTTGCTCCTACTACATTAGTCAGCTACTTATTTTACCAAGTATCTCCACATACATCGATACTCCGCTGTCCAACTAGTGGCGCATTGGGAAGGGTACCCCATAACCCTGCTGGTCATTTTCGTTCCCATTCCACTCGCAAATACAAGGGAAAAAGACTGTCTATGCACCTCCATATCAGCCCCGATTTCTCAAATTTTATCTTCATAGTCCTTATGTGTAATGTATGTTGGAAACAACAAAATTGTTTGGCAATCAGGTTCAAATGGCATTTCTCTAAAATTTCTCAAATAGTGTTCCTCAAAAGAACATCACCTTCCTTCTGGAAGTTCTTATTTGAGTTCCTGAAGCATCTATGTAACACTTGTGTACTGTTTGAACCAACCAGTAACAGATGTGGCAGCCTACCACTTAATTGCTTATCCAGCAAAGTATTATTTTGCAATCTTGCTCTAGTTTCTCATACAATTACTTAAAAAAATTCCCCCAATTCCATAATTTATACAGAATATTGCTGGCCATGTGCCAGTATCAAGATGGTTAGCCCAATTTTTCTGCGTCTTTAAGCCCTAGCATTTTATGCTCCTGAGACCACAAAGACTGTGTGTCACTCTGGCTGACAGAGCTAAGATGTTCACTGCACAAATGCATGTGCCACTCAAGATCACTCTTATGGTCACACATCCTATTCGTAGATTTGCTAAGGTGTCTACCACTACTTCATTAAAGTTACATATTTTCAAAGTAGCAAGTGGGGGGATACACATCAGTGATTTCAGTGCCAACCACATGACATGGTTTTCCAGACCACACTACTAGAAACACACTGTTCTGCACACTTGCTATGGGAGCAGCACTCCATGCAGTGGACACTATCCCGGAACCTCTGGCCCTGGCGCATTTTTGTTTGACCTGTGATCTCTTGGGCTGGATACGAAGGTCAGTATGGCCTTTTGTATTTTCATGGTAAGTGGTCACCAACTACAATCCCGCCACTTTGATAACTACAGCTATGCCCTAAGACACTGTACAGTTTGTTGTTTTGGCCTAGCTTCCCATTTGCATATGCCTGACTTCTCATTTCTGTAAAACCCTTCTTGTGGAACAACACTACTACTGTTTGACTTACTGTCCTGCCTACTTGTGAGGCCAATGCATCCCTTTAATTTGTTTAAAATGGCATAACATGAGTCTCTGTGACACTCCTTTACATAATGTGAGCTGTTTCTAGCATGATTGTTTGGTTTGTTGACCTGTATGCTTGTATAATCACCGCACATTTCTTTGTTGAAGAAACCAACATTTTGTGCCTGAAGAATGCTTTGTAACTGCAACAAGTTTGTTTATGAACAATGAGATCAAGAATGAGCCAGTGCCTAACCTTCTGCTATTGTATGTTAAATGTTCCCAATCTTTGTCTAATTTCATTCCTGTGACATATTGATCAATGTGAGCATCTCTTTCTCTTACCAAGGTCATAAAGCACATGTAAAAAATTAATCGTTCTTCTTTAGATCTGCCAGGACTCTAATAGTGAGGTCATACTCATTCACCAAAAGCCATATACAGAGTTATTCTATTACTGAAAATTTTATAACCAATACAACAGGCACCACAGAAGCTGCCACAATATGACCAGGTTTTGGCCAAAGTATCAGGGCCGATTTACAACACAAATTTTTTCTCTTTTTCATAACCCAAAAATTTTTTAGGACAAATGTAAGAATAACTATGTTTCACACAAAAGATAAGAACATCCAATGATCTTTTGAACTGCATTGATCAGAAGTTATTGAAAGTAGGAATATTTCTCAAATGACCTACACTATTAGAACTTACACTTCATCTAAATGTGAATTTTGTGACCATCGCACACAGTCATTATACAATACACTTGATATCAACAAGGGCTACAAAAAACATGATTATACCAGCCACCAATCCCATTCCATTTCTATTTAAAACAGTCAGCACGTAACAGGTGAAATGAAAGTCAAGTGCAGGCATACAAGAATACTCTACAATTATCATCAGCAACAAGTTCCAGAAAACTGACAATCTGTGACAATTTCACTGCAATGTATCTTTTACTCTACACAAACACTTATTACTTGACAGGCAATACATCATCAAACATGTAAATACTTACAATATTCTCAGTTACACTCAGTTCCAAATTTAATTCAGGGTCCTCCTTGATAAAATCAGTGGACCATGATATTCCCAGTGGATCTTCAATGGACTGAAAGAAGGAAACAATCTGAATTATAGCTGCTTGGTAACTTCTGTGTGTATATGACAGCTCTCCCTATTCCTCTATCATGAGTATCATCCAACTTCAGAGATTCTTATCGACAGGGAAGGGTGAGTGTCAGAATGCAACCAAATCAGTTCTCTGATTTTGCTATCAGCCATTATGTAGTATTTATTTGGCAGACTTTCTATTTCTTTTCCCGTCACATAATCCACTCTGATTTCAAAGGCACTATGGCCTGCTCTATCAGATGGTCATACTCCCATATACAAACTTGATATATGAGTGTGGCAACATTTATAAATTAAACTCAGATAATAAATAGATGCAAATAATCTTCCAGCTGTAAACCCATAAACAAGAGGACTTTTTGGTCATTAATCAAATGACTATGGTATTCCACACATTATCAGCAAAATTAACCAAATTTAATGCTATTTACACAGATTCTTGCTCTGTCACCATGTATTTCCATTGCCTGTTCTTTAGGAAACAATTGAAATTTATGACGTGTACTGGATGAAAATCTTACAGAATTACATACAGCGAAAGCAGGATTTCAGTAATGATGTAAATAATACAGTGAATAATAACTGGGAACTCTACAAAATACCCATCACATATAGTTCCACATCATTTGTTATAGCACTGTGACACAGAGACGTGTAACAAGATTAACAATTACTTACAAAAGGAAGTCTTCCTTGCTCTGTTGACACCAAACATGTACTTAAGGCATTCACTACATAGAATCATAATAAAAAATTAATGCAAGGGTAATGGTTTGTAAAGATATCCTTGTTACAAGTGTTGTTAAAATACTATTGGTAATAACCTACAATTAACACAGCTAACTGGAGTCAACTGGAAGACAACAAACATTCTTGAAAATAGCTGGTATCATAGTTTACAACTGTTCACCATCTATGAAAATTTACCTTTAATACCCCATATCTGTGTCATGACATTCTTACTTCACTTACTGCACAATACAGTGCATGTGTGAAAACTTACATTATGCTCAGATCAATCAGCATGTTGTTTCAGTTCAGGATCTTGCTTTACCCAAACATTAGGGCTGTCAGCCTTAAATGGGTCTGCAAGAAACTGAAATAGCAAAACATTGAATCATCTAGGCTTCTGTGTCTTGTTCCTACATGACTGTCTCAGTGAGGAGCTGGGGAACAGGAATACAGAAAGGGGCAGGGGGGGAGAGAGAGAGAGAGGGGGTTGTGAGGGGGGGGGGAGAGAGGAATGCAGGGGGAGAGGAGAGGGATGTGAGGGGGGGAGAACAGAGGGATGTGGGGGGGAGAGCAGAGGGATGTGGGGGGGAGAGCAGAGGGTGGTGGGGGGGGAGAGCAGAGGGAGGTGGAGGGGGAGAGCAGAGGGAGGCGGGGGGGAGAGGACAGGGAGGCGGGGGGGAGATGAGAGGGAGGCGGGGGGGAGATGAGAGGGAGGCGGGGGGGAGATGAGAGGGAGGCGGGGGGGAGATGAGAGGGAGGCGGGGGGGAGATGAGAGGGAGGCGGGGGGGAGAGGAGAGGGAGGCGGGGGGAGAGGAGAGGGAGGCGGGGGGAGAGGAGAGAGAGGCGGGGGGAGAGGAGAGAGAGGCGGGGGGGAGAGGAGAGAGAGGCGGGGGGGAGAGGAGAGAGAGGCGGGGGGGAGAGGAGAGAGAGGCGGGGGGGAGAGGAGAGAGAGGCGGGGGGAGAGGAGAGAGAGGGGGGAGAGGAGTGAGAGGGGGGAGAGGAGAGAGAGGCGGGGGGAGAGGAGAGAGAGGCGGGGGGAGAGGAGAGAGAGGCGGGAGGGGGGGGGGAGAGAGGCGGGAGGGGGAGAGAGAGAGAGAGAGAGAGAGAGAGAGAGAGAAAGAGAGAGAGAGAGAGAGAGAGAGAGAGAGAGAGAGAGAGAGGCGGGAGGGGGGGGGGAGAGAGAGAGAGAGAGAGAGAGAGAGAGAGAGAGGCGGGAGGGGGAGAGAGAGAGAGAGAGAGAGAGATGCGGGAGGGGGAGAGAGAGAGAGAGAGGCAGGAGGGGGAGAGAGAGAGAGAGAGGCGGGAGGGGGAGAGAGAGAGAGAGAGAGGCGGGAGGGGGAGAGAGAGAGAGAGAGGCGGGAGGGGGAGAGAGAGAGAGAGAGAGGCGGGAGGGGGAGAGAGAGAGAGAGAGAGAGAGAGAGAGAGAGAGAGAGAGGCGGGAGGGGAGGAGAGAGAGAGGCGGGAGGGGCAGAGAGAGAGAGGCGGGAGGGGCAGAGAGAGAGAGGCGGGAGGGGCAGAGAGAGAGAGGCGGGAGGGGGAGAGAGAGAGAGGTGGGAGGGGGAGAGAGAGAGAGAGAGAGAGAGAGAGAGAGAGAGCTAATAAACACATATATTCTTCAATTAGAAACAGGCAGCAAGAAAATATGATGCACAAGTCTGATATTTGAAACCGAAGCTAAGTTTATTCTTGAATGCAGGTACAACAATAAGCAATTTACCCCAAAATATCAATCAAAATTATTTCGTACATATCAAGCAGCAACCAGCATAGACAGTAACCATACAACTATGGAAGTGGATGTATTTTACATCAATGGGCTGAAAAGGTTAAGTTGCCCTCTCTTGAAGAGAGCGATAAAAGCCCTCCTCGTGAATTAGATATAAAACTAAGCCAGCCACTGAGGCATCTGGGGTAGCAAGTCAGGGAGATTAAAATTCTGCCACAGGGTGGCTAGGTTGGACAGTACGGCAAAATGTAGACCACTGTTGAATGGGAATGACAACAGTGGGGTGGCACTGGAGGAGATGACCATGAGGCCATCAGATACAGCTGATGTGGAGCTGGCAGAGGACGGTAGAATGCTAGTGAGAGGCCTGCATGGAGGACCTCGATGGATTCATAGTCTCCTTATCATTGGTTGTTTTAAGTCACAGTGATTCATTCTGTATTTCAGGTTCCTAGAATACTGATTACAAGAGCCAGTTTACTGGTAGCCCATTTGGGCAAGCTATCAGTAAGTTTGTTCCCAGGGATCCCAAAATGACCCAGACTCCAAACAATCATCACTGAGTATCCACATTGCTCAAGGGCATACTGGGAATACTGGTTAGCAATTACCAAGGTATGCTGAGGGTAATACTGGTTGAAAGCTTTCAAACAGGTCAAGAGGTTGCTGAAGATGAAGGATCCACCAGTGGAGGAAAGGATATGCTTAAGAGCATGAGAGATGGCTACCAACCCTACAGCTTCTGGCAAGGAAAATTGGTGGTAGAGGGCCTCAGGAGGGAACGTGTCTTTCGGACCTCATGATGGGTCAAGAAAAAGCTGTGACCAATGGATTCCCCACAGAGGTGTACGTGAGTGGGCCCAGAGGAGAGGTGGAGGAAGAAATAACTGGAGTTCAGAGGGGAGGGACAGGGTGTGGACTGCGATCAAAATCCCTGAACCGGGCCGCCATTATGGAAGATGGGTTTCCGTGTTTGGAAAGAGGGGATGATATTTTGGATGCTTAAGAGAGTTGCAAACATAGGTAGCATAACTGAGAAGCTGTTGTTGGCTCTTGATACACAATGAATGGACCCCAGCCTCCACACATAATCTGTCCGCAGGACTAGTTCAAAAGGCTCCTGTAGCAAATCAAACACCACAGTGGTGCATCAGATCCTGTATACACAATGCTGAGGATGATTCCGAACCATATACCAGACTCCCATACCCAAGACAGGGTTGTATTATGGCTTTGTAAAGCTGCAGAAGGGTAGTGCACTCTGCACTTCCGCTGGTGTTACTCAGGTGATGAAGTGTACTGAGGGGTAGCAAGCACTTTTACTTACACTGCAAAATACTGGGAATTCATGTCAACTAAGAAATAAAGACCAGTCCTAAAAAACAATAAGTTCCTGCCACATTGAGTAGTTTGTCAGGAAGATATAGTTCTGGCTGTGGATAAACCGTACGATGTTGACAGAAGACCATGACATGGGTCTTGGCAGCTGAAAACCAAATCCATGGGTGAGTGCCCATGACAGCGTCTTTCGTATGGTGCCTTGCAGTCTACATTCAGTGGCACCCACACTAGAGGAGCAATACTAAGAGGCCCAAATAGTCAGCATTAAGGCTGGCGATACTGATGATCTCACAGCTAGAGGTGACCATTGATGGCTTGCAGAAAGACAAGGACACACTGTGCAGAGCCCTGCAGGAGTCCATTCTCTTGGGTATTAGGAGTGTTGTGGGAAGCATGGACTAGAACCCAGAACATACACTGTGACAGGACATTATAGATAAAAATTGGGAGTGGCTCCCACATAACCCACTCATGTAAGGCAGCAAGGATATGGCCTCACCTAGTTTCATACAGCTTTTGCAGGTCAAAGAAGATGTCAATAATGCATTGACATTGGGCAAAAGCTGATTGGCTGGCAGACTGCAGGCAAACCAGATCATTAGTAGTGGAACAGTCTTGGCGAAAGCCACACTGGGATGCAGCCAGAAGACCCCGAGACTCAAGGAGCCACACACCTGCCAGCTCACTGCACATTCAAGCAATTTATGGAGAACATTGGTGACACTTGCTGGGTGATAACTGCTCATCTCTAAAGGTGCTTACCCTGTTTCAACACTGTGACACAATGATGCTTTCTAATTGTTGCAATGGGAACTGGCCCTCACTCCAGATCCAGTTACAGATGGCAAGGATATGATGCTGACAATCCACTGATAGGTGCCTGATCATTTGGTTGTGGATATGACCTGGCCCTGGTGCTGCATCAGGACAGATGACTAGGACACTGATGAATTCCCACTCAATGAATGGAGCTTTATACAGCTCCAGGTGGCATGTAGTAAAAGATAATTGCTTTTGCTCTACTCATTGCTTGCTAACATGAAAGACAGGTTGATAATCTCATTTTAGGTCAAACCTGCAGAGGAGAGGTGGTCCGATGGTTGAAACATGCTGCTCCCAGCATTCTTGTTGGTAACATTTCATCAGATGGCATAACTGGGGATGAAGCCACTTAAAGTAAATAAGATGCTCCATCGATTGGTGTCACTTATGGTGCTGGAGAGCCTGCCTACTATTGCTAATGGCCTCTGCAATCTCTGATGATTGCCAAGGTTCTCCTTTTTATGTTTAGGGCACTCAACTACGAGGGTCATCAGCGCCCAGTTACAAACGCTAGTGCACTAATAGTATAGAAAAACGCAAGAGGGTGACACCAGAATGTACTTGGAAAGCTGCAGATAAACAAAGTAAAAGAGTTAGATCTCTTTGGACAAGTCCGTCAATGTAATAAAACTAAGGACACGAGCAGCTCCTCGAGAGTCATCAGCTGAAGGTCCCTGTAAGATAGACAGCAGACACAGGACAACACAAGAGTGAATAAAACGGGGACAGGACAATAAAATATGGCGCACCATCAATGGATGACCAAAGGGGCACTGCGGGGCGGGGTCACCAGACAACAGGTAGCGGTGGCTAAAGCGGCAATGCCCTATCAGCAACTTGGCCAAAATGACCTCCTCTTGCCAGGAAGCGCATGACGAGGTCGTCCAAGCAGTTGGGATTGATTTGATGCCCCGAAGCTTATTTTTATGGAGAGAGGACCAAGCCTCATGCCACAATGATGAAACGAGCCGACAAAGAACCCCACTAACATCAGTTGATGGGACACAAAAGGAAGCTGTCCGAGGCAGGAGGACAGCAGCCTTGGCCGCAGCATCTGCAGCTTCGTTCCCAGGCACACCAACATGGCTGGGAATCCACAAAAAAGGGACAAGTGCCAGTATCAGCAAGGGACTGAAGGGACCATTGAATTCGTTGCATGGGAGGGTGTTCCGAATATGGGTCACAGAGACTCTGAATGGCGCTCAAAGAATCAGAGCAAATGGCATAGGGAGGAAGACAATCACGGCAAATATACTGAACAGCCTGATAGACAGCAAAACGCTCAGCTGTAAAGCTTGAACACTGGTCAAGGAGCCGGTATTGAAAGGCATGAGCCCCAACGACAAAGGCACATCTGACGCCAGCAGTAGTCTTGGAGCCATCTTTGTACATAAAGACGTTATTAGTGAGCCTCGAACGAAGTTCGACAAACCTCGAGCCGTATACCGAATTTGTGGTCCTCTCCTTAGGGAGCGAGCTGAGTTCAAGGTGAATGCGAACCTGAGCCTGGAGCCAAGGTGGCGTCGGGCTCTCAGCCACTCGAAAAGTCGTAGGGAGGGTAAAATCAAGTTGCTGAAGCAGGCAACGAAAGTGAACTCCAGGAGGTAACAGGGCAGAGACATACAGCCCGTATTGGCAATCGAGAGAGTCGTCAAAAAAGGAGAAATGTGATGGGTGGTCGGGCATTGACATCAGTCGGCAGGCGTACTGACAAAGCAACATATCGTACCGGTAGTTTAGTGGTAATTCGGCAGCTTCGGCACACGGACTCTCAACAGGGCTGGTGTTGAATGCTCCAGTTGCCAGACGTAACCCTCAATGGTGGATAGAGTTTAGATGGCGTCAGATGGACGGCCAGGCAGGAGAGTATACAAAGCTCCCATAATCCAGGTTTGATCAGACAATGGACCGATATAAGGGAAGCAGGACCATTCGATCTGCTTCCCATGACATACTGCCGAAAACACTGAGGACATTTAGGGAATGGGTACAATGAGCAGCCAAGTAAGACATGTGGAGACCAGCAAAGTTCCTGTCAAATGTAAGACCTAAAAACTTTGTTGTCTCCATAAATGGGAGAGCAATGAGACCGAGATGTAAGGATGGTGGAAGGAACTGTTTGTAACACCAGAAGTTCATACAGACCGTTTTCTCGCCAGAAAAACGGAAACCGTTAGCGACACTCCAGGAATAAAGACGGTCTAGACAACGCTGAAGACAGTGCTCCAGGAGACATGTTCTCTGAGCGCTGCAGTAGATCGTAAAGTCGTCCACGAAAAGGGAGCCTGAAATGTCGGCTGGAAGGCAATCCATTATTTGATTGATAGCTATGGCAAAAAGGCCCACACTCAAAATGGAGCCCTGGGGCACCCCATTCTCCTGGCGAAAGGCATTTGACAAAACAGAACCCACATATACTCTAAACATTCAATCCATTAAAAATACATTAATAAAAAGACGGAGGCAACCATGAAGTCCCCAAGTGTGCATGGCACGGAGAATGCCTGCCCTCCAACAGGTGTCGTAAACCTTCTCCAAACCGAAGAACACAGCAACCGTCTGGCACTTACGCAAAAAGTTGTTCATAATTAAGGTCGACAAGGTAACTAGCTGGTCAACAGCAGAGCGGTGCCTACAAAAGCCACATTGGACATTGGTATGGATGTGTTGAGATTCAAGGAGCCAAACCAATCGAGAATTTACCATGCACTCCAATACCTTGCAGACGCAGCTGGTAAGGGAGATGGGAACAACAATTGCTTCACATCAGCGTGTGCAAACATGACCTTTAGTCCAGATGCGATTATACGCGCAAAGAAGAAAGCCTTTACCTGCAGGAGAAAGGTTCTTCAGCATCTGAATATGGATGCCATCGGGCCCCGGAGCACAGGGTTGGCACCAGGTGACTGCACTTTCGAGTTCCTGCAAGGTGAAGGTGGCATTGTAACTTTCACGATTCAAAGACTTGAAAGAAGGTGGCCGTGCCTCCTCTGCTTGCCTTCGGGGGAGGAAGGCACGGTGGTAATGGCAGAGCTTGAAACCTCCGTGAAAAAGCGGCCGCAGGCATTTGAGACATCCTCAGGATCCACAAGGACTTCATTCGCTACAGTCAGGCCAGAAATCAGGGAGTGGACCTTGGTGCCAGATAGCCAGCGCAGACCATCCCAGACAACTGGAGGAGGAGTAAAACCGTTGAATGAGCTGGTGAAAGCCACCCAGCAAGCCTTTTTGCTTTCTTTGAGAACACGAAGACATTGTGCACGGAGTCGTTTGTAACTGATACAGTCGCCACTCGTAGGGTGGCGTTGGAAGGTGCATAAAGCATGTCACCAAGCACAAATAGCGTCGCTACATGCTGTAGTCCACCAGGGAACTGGGACTCGATGTGGAGAAGAGGAAGTACAAGGGATGGAATATTTAGCAGCAGTGAGAATAACATCTGTGAGGTATGCGACCTGACTATCGCAGCTGGAGAAGTTTTGATCATGGAAGGTCGCCAGGGAGGTGAAAAGCCCCACAGTCGGCTTTGGAGATGTTCCAGCTAGTGGAACGTGTGATGCAGGAGATGGATTATGCAGAGGAAATGGTCGCTTGAGTATATGTCAGACATAGCATACCACTCAAACCAATGTGCAAGTTGGGTAGTGGATATTGAGAGGTCCAAGTGGGAATAGGTATGCATTGCGTCCAAAAGGAAGGTAGGTGCACCAGTATTTAAGTAGACTAGATTGAGGTGGTTGAAAAGGTCTGCCAAGAGGGAGCCACTGGGGCAGGATGCTGGAGAGCCCCAAAGGAGATAGTGGGCATTAAAGTCTCCAACCAACAAAAATGGTGTAGTAAGCTGAGCAATCAGTTGTATCATGTCTGCCTTAGTAAAGGCAGACGATGATGGAACGTAAACAGTACAAATGGGAAATGTGAAAGTTGGGAGAGTAATTAGGACTGCAACTGCCTGCAGATCTGTGTGCAATGTGATTGCATCGTAGTAGACATCATCCCAAACCAGCAACATGACCCCTCCATCAGCAGGAATACCTGCCACAGGGGGTAGGTCAAAAGACACAGAGGTATAGTGTGCCAGGTCAATACAATCGCATGGGCATAACTTCGTTTCTTGGAGACCTACGACAAGCAGGCAGTGCATTCGAAGGAGCAATTTTAGTTCATCTCGGTTGGACCGAATACCGCGAATGTTCCATTGAAGAAGTGCCATTATGAAAACAAAAAGAAAAAGAAGAAACAAGAAAGGGTCACCTCGATGGCCACTGAGGGCCTGGCTTCAAGGGAGCACTGCTGCTGCAATCGATAGGTGGTGAGTCATGGTCCATCAACTAAACAGTTGCGTCTGCCACCTTCCTGAGCTGGTCAGGAGGGGCAGCTTCCTACGCCGGTAAAAGGCCAGATGATCGGCTACCAGCGGTGCGGCCTGGCGAAGATGGCGAACTCTTTTCTATGAGCCTTCTTTGAAGAATTATGTTTTGTCGAAAGAACAGTTGATGGCTGTGAAGTTTGTGTACGCAAGAAAAATTCGCGTGTCGGTTCTTTCTTGAAGGTTCAAGCATCTAATTTAGAGGTCCTCGTCTTAGCAGTAGCAGATGTTTGAGCCTTAGGGTTGGTGGGAGGAAGAGGAGACGTTGATCGAGCGATCTTAGCACTGGCCGACCTGACGACCGAGTCGTTAAATGTTAGATCGCATGTCTGTGTAGCTACCTCCATGGTAGGCCTAGGAGAGGTGAGAATGGGAAGCACAGTGGGCTTTCTGCTACTGAACAACTTGCGAGAAGCTGAGGTTGACACCTTCTCTTTTACTCGAATTTCCTGTACACTTTTCTCATCTTTGTAGACAGGGCAGTCACGAGAGGAGGCAGCATGGTCGCCCATACAATTGGTACAACGAGGGGATGGAGGTGGACAGTCACCCTCATGGGAGTCCCTGCTACAGGTAACGCATTGAGCTGGATTTGAACAAGACTGCAATGTATGGTTAAACTGCTGACATTGGTAACACCTTGTAGGGATGGGTACATACGGTTGAACAGAAACAATCTCATAACCTGCTTTAATTCCTTAAGGTAATTGCACATTGTCAAATGTCAGAAATATGGTTTGGGTCGGTATGAGGTCCTTGTCGCCCCCTTCCATGACCTGATGGATGACCGTCACTCCCTGATCAGAGAGGAAAGACAGAATCTCCTCATCAGTTAGTTCATCGATTGACCTGGTATACACCACGCCACGCGACGTGACGAATTCAAGGTGCGGTGGGCCTCCACCCGTACAGGAAATGTGTGTAAGAGAGTGGCTCAAAGTAATTTTTGGGCCTGGAAGGCTCTCTCTGGCATCAACAGCAAGGTACCATTGCACAACCGAGTACAAGATTTCACTGGTCCTGCAATTGCATCTACACCCTTCTGAAGGACGAAAGGGTTGACTGTTGAGAGATCGTGACTGCCAGATCTGGTGACAACAAGAAACTTTGGTGCTGGTGGTAGAATTTTTGGAACAGGAGTCACATCTAGCTTTCTTTTTTGGGCAAAAGACAGGGAAGAAGAAGAAGAAGAAGAAGACGAAAAATCTATTGCAGATGAATACCCCATGATTGCCAGTGTCTCCGATGGTGGGCTCCTTCATTGTGGGCCCCTCTCATAGGGCACTTCTGCCTTAGGTGATTGTTCACACCTCAGGTCACACCTCCTGAGAAATGACAGAAGGACCAATTGACATGTTCGGAAGGTAACAGCTCAGGCAATCACCCCTCCCTAGGCCTGTCCTTTACCAGGGGGTACGTGCGTGCCTTCCATGTTTACCCAGGGCAGGGAATTACGTGTTACCCTGTCACCAGCCATGCGTGAAACGCGTGGGTCGGCCTTCAGACACGCACAGCGAGGAAAGAAGAGAGAGAGAGAGAGAGAGAGAGAGAGAGAGAGAGAGAGAGAATCTCAAACGCCGAAGCGGAGAATAAGATTCGGAGAAGAGGACAAGGAGAATAGGGCAAGGAGAATGAGGCAGAGATAGAAGTGCATGAAAGCAAAGAGAAGAGTGAACGTAGGGAAAGACCAATACAGGAAAAAAGTGTGATGATAGAGAAAAACAAAGGAAACAGGATCCTGGAGTTTTCAAATGTCCATCTCTGGACGAAAGCTCGATACATTACTCCCAAGAAGAGGGAGTGTGAAGGGGAGGTAAAGGGGGGGGGAGAAGGATCGGGGATGGGGAAGGGGGTAGGGCAGCGCGGAAAGGAAGGAGAACTGCACTAGCTCGGGGCCCCATGCTCGCCACGCACGTATCCACGAAAGAGTTCTAGACGCCCTGGGGTAAGGTACTCTGTTGTCAGAGCTGGCCCGAGGAACAGAGGATTGCTAAATCAACTGGCAAATGAAAGGCTGTAATCATATTCTGGGCTTCCTTGTTGATGCCTCCATGCGGCGGGGAGAGCAGGCCGACAGCAAAGGCAAAAGCATTCCAGTCACCCATGTTGAGAGCCCATCTGGGCATGCATCCAGGGCAATGATGCTGGGGGAGGGACAGGAAATTGTGGATTGGTCAATACCACACAGGTTGTCATGAACTCCCCAGTGGATGGATGGGAGAAACCAAGGGCTGCAAATAAAAAGGTTAATGACCAAGAAACTTCGTGTGCCATGTCAAAATGTGAGGGGGGTATCAGTATTTAAGAGGCAAAGAAAGTTGTGCCAGTCAGCCTCTAAGGTCCTTATGATGGCCAGTGATCATGGTTAAAGCTCACAAAGGGTTATATGTATTGAAATTGCCCAAGATTAGGAAAGATGGGGGAGCTGAGAAACCAATGCAAACAATATCTCATGAGATGCTTTATCATCAGGAGGGAGGTACACACTGCAGATACTACTATGCCGAAATGCACTTACATGAACAGCCACAGCCTCCAAAGCTGTAACAAGAGGCAAAAGTTTGATATACAGTGTATCCAAAACATATATGCGAACTCCTTTCTGAGTACCATTGTGTGGTTCAAACTAGGGTCTCAGGGGTTGCTGGAATCTCTGCCTTGGCCACAGAAGTTGAACAGGTCAGATCTGCTAGTATGGGGGGCCCACTGGAAGGTCCTCCTCCTCTAAACACTTTTCTTGTCTTTTCTCTCCTTACAGAATTTCGATGATACCAAGGGCTTCTCTGAACCAGTTTCAGGCAAAGATGATCATGAAGCAGTGCAACCAACAGTTTGTGGTTCTTTCAGCCACTTGCTGGTGTCCAGTTGATAAGTACAACCCAGGGAAGGAAGTGTCCCCAAGGACACCTTCCTGGCAAGAGAAGCCAGAAGAAGCTTATTCATCTCAGGCTGGGAGGTGGGGACAAATGTCCCTGGTGGATCGAAAGCTATCACTCCCACAGCAGGTGTGGAAAAAGCAGCAAAAGGGGATCCCCCAAATGATCAGGGGGGCAGGGATGGTTCAGTGGCCCTGAAGGCCCACTACAGAAAGAGTAACAGGCAAGAGTACCACCAGCAAAGTGGAAATGTCTTTGTAGCTGTAGCATATGACATTGTGTACATGCTGAGGGCAAATGCTTGCACGTCCTTTTGGCCTCTTTGTCAGTTGGTTCGTCCCGAGTCTTGTATTCTTGTTCCTTCTTCCCTCTCTAGAAAACAGTGTAATCTGGTGAGCACAAAGTATGGTGCTTTCCACAGTCGACACAGATGGGGGGAGAGGCACACGGGGCATTTGCAGGCGATACTCATCCACAGTCTCTACAGATGAGGTTAGTGATGCAATGCAAAGATGTGCCCAAATTCCAGCACTTTAAGCACCACAGGGAGGGGAGGGAAGAGATCTACGATTTCACATCACATCAGTATACCAACACCTTGACCTTTTCAGCCTAAAAGGCCCTGGCGGGGAGGGGGGGGGAGGGGGGACATGGGGTGAAAGGTAATGGCGGTCGAGGAGGTTAGAATTGGAGTACATGCATACCCAGGTGAAGCCAAGAAGTCCACTAGTTTTCCTTAAATAAGACCTCCTTCATTCTGAAAAACAATGCCATATCATTATTGTACAAAACGTAAGACATGTAAGATATCATGACAAGTTTCTGCTTCTTTTCAGTGTCACAGTCACGGTAGTGATGTGGTGAATTATGGATGCTATGTAAGTTACAAATTTAATTCTCTTACAATTGAATGTAATTGTGAATTTGTCCTAAATCTTTACAAATAAATATAATCATTTTGCTTGCACCACTAGCAAATCTTCAGAAGTCACAGAAAACAACTCACATATTCCATCTGGACACCCACTGTCATTGTCCTAGGAACCCAAAACTAAAGACAAATTTTCCATGATAATGAACAGGCACAAGGAATGGCCTTTGATGTAAAAAGCAGTGACCACTTGTTTTATGTGCAGTAGAGTACAAATTCGCAGCTGGTTTACTCTCCACTTTGACTAGTCAAATGGTGGAATGATGCAGTCACACTCTTAGTACACTTATAGCTGTCAGTGAATATCTATGCAAGCCATCAAAGTTAAGATTACAGCAATTTTCCTCTTGTTACATCCCTATTTGTTCTCCCATGATTTTTCTGAAATCTCCTACCTGTTAGAAGAACTTTCTCTGCATCCACCATATCCAGTATCTCAAATGTGTCCCTATAAAAGCAGTGGCATAACAAATTCTGTTTTTGGACCACTCAACTGAAAGATTTTCATGGCATTTGCTGAAAAAGAAAACTAATTGAGTGGTACAATGTAAGCAGAAAAAATACAGCACTTCTGCAGTTGCAGTGTTAGCAGGTGCATGAATATATTTGTGTTAATTTCCTTTTACTGTATCTTTCTGTGTGGAAACCAATATTGTAAGCTTTTCTCTATCTGTATCTGTATTTAGCCTTTCCTTGTTTGTGGGAATGTGAAAGCCTTGCACTCATTTACTAATTTCGTAGTTCATCTTAACCCTGCTGTAGCTGCCACTGCAATGTGACAGACAAGCACCTGTTGAAAACTTAGCTCAGAGGGACAGCAGGGGGGGGGGGGGGGGGTGGGGGGGACATCACCAGTGTGACTTACAAGTGGACAAAAGTACATTTGACATTCTGGCAGTGAATGTTCTCAAAACAACCGAGCCACATATGAGAAGCAGAGTTACTGCCAGGTAGTCAGTTTGAAAGCTACAATCTTCGCGATAACATGGAAGTGATAAAAAGTGACCAACTGCATTATTGGTTATTACCGCAGACTTCAGTCAGCATTGTGCTTAGTGATATTAGAAATATGGGGAACATGGAGGAGAGTGTTTTAGTGCTAAGTGTACCTGTGTTGCATTTTTCATTGCGAATAAAGCGTTTATTCGAGAATAATTTGCATCTAATTTACCTACATCATAACAATATAATAAAATGGATTGCTATGCAATAAAGAAAAAAAAGTAGAAACATCTGATGATTCTAGTCACCATTCAGCCGCAAAAACCCCATCAGATGTAAAAGCGGAGCCCAGCATTTCGTCGAAAGTGCCTCAACGAAGTTCATCGACCAATTCCTTTAATCACACAGATATTGGCAATTAATAGGATGTATCACCATCAGGATATTACTGATGATATAAAACACAAGCTTCTCACAGCTCCAAGGAAACCTGCAAACGGTTGTCTTTCCTAGGTCTAAGCACAACAAGGAAGGGCGGATTGAATCTAGACAAGTGCATGATAATCATTTTAAACAGTACCATGGCTGGTGTTCTCCCAAGTTAAAAAGGGACTTCGTTGCATTAACTGTTCACTTTTTGTGAATAATAAAATGGCTGGAGGAAAGAAATCCATTATCGCCAAAAAACTTGTGACTGAACCACTAACAAAGTTTGCCAAACTTACTGCTAAAGATGGTGACCTTGAGACTCACTCTCAACTAAAGTACCATGTTGGAGCATCAACAGATGCAAAATTAAATTGCTACACTAGGAACGCAAACTTCATGCCATAAATCCATTAGAGAAAACAGAGATCATCTTGTACCTATAATAAAAACAAACATATTTCATGGAAAGCAAAATATTCCCCTGCGTGGTCATACAGATGATGGGAGTCTATTAGAAAACTATAATGATCGTGAAAGTATAGTGAGTAACACGGGAAACTTTAGAGCTCTTGTAAGATTTAGAACTGACGTTGGAGAGTTGCAACTAAACCATCACCTTGAGACCAATAAAGCAAATGCCACTTACATACGTAAAACATCGTGTAAGGAACTTAATTCATGCTGTGAAACAGTGATGTTATCGAGATTACTGGAGGAAATCGAAGATTCTCATTATTACAGCATAATCTTCGATGACGCTACGGACATAGAACACACTCCCCAACTGAGTTTAGCTGCAAGATATGTTGATGGTGATGGCAAATCGCACAAAAGATTTTTGAGTTTCATTGACATCATTAAAGACAAGGATTGTAGTGGAAGACGATGAACCTCAAGTGTGTCAAGATGAAGAGCGTAGCGTTACTGGTGAAGTATAGGTACTACAATTCTAAGGAGAATGGGAAGCTTTTCTCTGTCCCTGCGGAACTGTGTGGGTATAGGCTGTGACGGTTGTTCAGTTAATATGTCAGAATCAAAAGGAGCTGTGGCTACAATAAAAAAGAAAGCTATCAACGTGGAAGTAGCACCATATCGAAGTCATCAGATCAGTTCAACCTCACTGCCTCTCGCAGCTGCGAAGTTACAAGTGTGAGAAACTCACCTGGTACTATTGAAGTAGTAGTATCGTTCTTTACAGTGTCTAGCAACCCTCCCCATTTATGTAAATTAATGCCCACAGACAACCCAAGTCTCTACTTCCTTTGTCCCCTCAGTCATTGTGGCTGCAGGATCAAAATACTGTCTGTCCCCTTGAACATGTTCAAAAGAATAGACAACACATGCATATTTGATGTGTGAAGATTGGATATGAATAAAACTTTATTTTGCAGTGATAGTGACTCCTTCCATTTATGTTTAACCAAAAATATGTAACTTTACTTAGGGCTAACCTTTCATGACCTTGTTTAGTCAAAAATCTCTGCTCCTTGAATGTAGCATTATTGAGCACCCAAATTCTGGCTGAAACTACACCCATAGCAATCAAAACCAATTAGCATGTATGCCTTACGTTACCGTTACTTAAAACAAAGATTAAGCGAGCACTTTATTCGACTGCTAACAACACCGTAATTTAATTGCTGTTGTTTCAGAATCAAGATACATATGTAGCGCTTCCCTCCCCCTCCTCCTCCCCCTCTCTTTTTTGATTACATTCCTTCCATGTCTTTGTAGTCAAAAGGTGCAATCCCATATTTTAGTAACTTTAAGTGTATACGCGGTCTGTTACATAGCTTAATTCTTTTGAATGAACAACTACACAGTGCAGTAATGCATTAGCCTCCACTGGTGAAACGTCAGAACAATAGCAAGTTAGCAATATTGCTTTCTCTGTGTGTTTTATAGTTAAGTCTTGAATAGTAGTGCTGGAATGGAAATAACGTGTGCACGCTGTGTGCAGATGGAGGAGCTGACCTCAGCTAAAGAGCAGCTGAAGATGCTTTTTGCCATGTTCAGCAGCATTCAGGCTGCTGCCTACTGTAGTAGCAGTGGCCAAGAATCTGACAAGTCAGATGGGATGCCTAAGGTGCCACCTTTTTGCCCAATGGCTCTGCTGTCAAGACACCTTGTGGTGTACCTAATGTGGCCGAGTTATCCTCATCAAATGGTGAGGGATGGGTGGTAACTGTTAGCACTGAAGCAGAGAGTGAATATGAAGGCTGGCCTCACCCACTGATCCTGTGAGTGGACTGGCAGGTGTTCATTCACCAGGGTCCAAACAGCAACAAGTGGGGAGGGAATTGCTTGTTAATCAGGAGCTCCAACATTAAATTCATTATGGAACTCCTTAGGGAAATGGTGTCCAGGACTGGAAATGAATCCTACTTGTACTGAATATGTCTGCCAGGGAGCCTCATCCGAGATGTGGAGAATGTCCTGCCTGTGGCTATCAAACATGCAGGGTGCGGCTGTCTCCAAGTTGTGGCTCATGTTGGCACCAATAATGCCTGTCATCTGGGTTCTGATGTGATCTTCAGTTTATATGGACAAGTAGCACAAATGGCGAACAGCCCCTGAGCCACACATGGAGTGCTTGCAGTACACAGTTTGTATCAGCATTTCCAGAATTGGTTCAAGTCCTTTGGTTTGAAGTGAGCGGAGGGTCTAAACCAAAGGCTTCATCGATTCTTTGACTGTCCCGACTGCAGACTGCTAGACATGTGTGGAGAATTGGAGGAATACTTGATGGGTCTGGGATGCACTACACAAAGCAAGCTCTTTTAGGCTAGGCAATAGTTTGAGGTCCTCTGATGAATGCACACTAGACAGTGCGGAGATACAGAAAACAGACTGAATAAAAAGTAAAGACCATACTACCATCAAAATATTGAACAGTAAATTCTTGATGTATTTGTAGTTCCTGAATGTAATGCCCTCCAAGAAAATTGTCATCTTCAAAATACTCTTGGAACAAAGCTGGCTGAAACCTTGAGCAGAAACCCTTGAAATATTTAGCAAGCCATGGAATGTACACTGAAAAAACAATTACACACCTCTGGTATGGTAGCATCAGAAGAGTGGAGAGGAGACAAAGGGCAAGAATGAATATGGATGAAATTTGTGCAATAAATGAAAGCCTATGCTATTGGTGGTAAAGCCCAAACAGTAGTGAAAGTACGATTCTCAGACTATCATATTTTTATATTGCCAACATATAACTATAGTTAAAATACTTTTTGCCACAAATAAGTAGGCTGTTATGCAAACATTCATTTTCATTCCATATGTTTTGTGTGTTAGCTATGACTGTTGGACACCAGCACAAGAGAAGGTACCGGGCAATGGCAGGTACTTCACACCTATCAATTTGTACCATTCAGTTCTAATGTATCTTACTGTTTTCGTGTAATTTAAGGCATAAAGAAATGACTAACTGCATAGCAGAAGGGCTGTGTCATTGAAAGGCACATCAACTTTGCTAGCTTTCCCGCAGATACTGCTTCAGAACTATGGTATCATTTTACAGGCTGACTACATTGTGGCAGCACTGTGAATAAGCAGACTCAATAGTTTCACATGACCAGTAGTTATGGGATCCATTTCCATTCTTGCAGATGAATTTTTTTTTTCAAGAACCATCATACAGAATCACAAAATCATTCAAGAAGATTTTTACACCAACTAGGTATGTCTGTAGTTTTGCACATATTTACTGTGACTTTTCTAACAAACTGGACTGACCTCTGTCTTTTTCTATACATGCGACAAACCACTGTTCCATAAATGAACAATTCGGATGGCAGAGAGGGGCCAGTTCAGCAACATTTTTTGTGTAACTGAATTTGCTAACTACACTTTGTCATGTGGGTCTTTTCTGTCTGTAATTCAATTACTTACCATATACTTTTTCAGTGTGTGATTTACAGACCATTTAACATTTGCAAATATTTCTCTATGTAAATTATACTGGAAGTAAATGATATTCACTCATTGCCTACATGGGATGCTAACAACTACTAGCCCTGCTCTTTCTAGCAAATCTATTCAACTAGCCTCCTTGAAAGATTCAGTAATTTCATTTACTATTGTTGCACTGGCATCATGATCACTAACCCCTCTGTGCACTAATACCGTCTGTAAGGACATGCCTGTTCATAGTTACAAGGTCTAAGGTATCGTAATTTTGTGTCGGCTACTATACTAGCAGCTTATCACAGCTTTCAGAAAACTACTCAAAAGTACTTCACAAGACTGCCTGGCCGCAACACCTGCAGTGTATGCACAGACGTCTTAGTCTCTACTCAGTAGGTTATGATCACCTACCTTTTCTGCACTACTTTGTGTAGGTTTTCCTTGAATAATTCTGTAACTGTCACAGCAGTATCGCATGGCAAATAAAAACATACAATGCTGGAGTTCAAATACATGGAACTATGAAGAGAACTACTCATTAAAACAGGAAACCATAGCTTGAAACTTGGGACTTGGTACCAATTTTCATATAACTTCATCAATGCAATCTCACGTAATTCTTATTTGTGCTTATAATGTAAAGAAGCAATTCTAAGAACTCACAAGCTAAACTACTTCACCTGCTCAAAGGCAATGTTTAAATCCATATGGGTATACTGTAACAAAATGTTCTACTTCACCTGTTTCCTCATTTCCAACCTGTGGCATACTATAATACCTTAAGTCTTGTCATCTTTACCTTAAAGTAAACACAGGACTGCTAAAGTGAATACACACACAATTGACAACCATCTCATTATTTTCACCACGACTCAGCAATGATTAATTCCATGTGGTCATATAAATTCTATAATTACCTCTTTATTTGCACCCTCCTCCAACTCTTCTTTTACATTCATGCTGAATGGGTAAACTTGGGCCTGTGGTAAAAATAACAAACTGTAATTAATACATTTAAGCAGTCACAGTCCTCCCATATTATATAAAATGTATAACATATATGAAGCCCAACCGTCATACTTGCTAACAACTAAATAGTAGTTCTGGTTAATTGTTATCTTCTGAGTTCGAAATTCTTGGTGACGAGTTCACTATGGTATATTTCAATGGGAGGCAGCAAAAAATTTTAAGACTGATTAATGACAACACCTTTGATAATTCATTACGATCTTCAACTTCAGCCTTCTTCCTATGCCATTGTTTTCAATCATATTATCTAGCTTCATTATCTTCATATGCATATAATGGTAGTGTAATCAAATAAAATAACACAGCTACTACCTCAAACAATGAAATCAATGTTGTTCATATCAAACGACACAATACAGTGTACATCAACTGTGTGGGGAAGCAGGAGCTGGACTGTGAAGTGCCACATCACTCCTACTACTATTACAATCAGAATCATAAAATGTCTGGAACAGTTACATCAAAACTGTTTGTTTCACAGAATGCTTATTTATGATAAAATTATTAAAAAACACACACACCCTACCTTGGCACACTACTTACTACTTTTCTAACTTCATTAATTCCTTTTGGTGGGACAAGTACATTTCTAACAGTAAAAAAAAAAAAGAGCGTAGGCTACAGACAGGCTGAACCAGCCCTATTCTATGGATCGGAACTATGGGTTTTACTTGCTGATCTCAAAAGAAGACAAAGTTCTAGAAAGATTACTTATGGAGCAGCACCAGCATATCAAGACGGAAAAATCTGCAATGTTGAAGTAAGTGCTGGAATGAGAACAAATGAAACAGTGATAGCATAAGAAGAAAATCATTAAACTGATAATATCTGTTGAGGATGTTAGATAATTAGCAGCCAAAGAATAATTTTTGATTGGAAGTCACCTTACTGATAGAAATAAAGTGGACCACTTAACTTTCAGAAAGAGCATATCGACAAAATAATAATGAAGCAACATGGTGTATGCGAAGAGGATGCCTTGAAGAGAGATCCTGGGCAGGAGATAGAATACAGCAACATTATGTTATTAATTGATCTTTCTATTAATTAACTGCCTACAATAATACTAACATACTAGTACAAATAACGATAATATGATTTTATTATTATTACTATCTGATCCATGACAGGCTCCCTCTGACTTCCTGTCCCGCACTTGGTGTATGTCATTTTTTTTCCTTGGAGCTTGTGGTGCCATGGGGTATGGTACAGCCGTGCAGGGTACATCGACAGTATCTGGCATTCATCTGAAATTGATAGACTGGAGTGACTGGTAGTTAATAGTTGCAGGCTCAAGCGTTAACAAAAGATGGAACATTGGTGTGGTCTAGGCTATCTGTATTTGCTGTTGGTTGTTCTCTGTGGAAGTCACATTATGCAAGGACCTTTCTCATCCACAAAACTGCTTGATTTAGTTTGTGTTGCACGACTTAATACTTTGTGGCATTGCCTTGGAAGGGGTTAGGGTAATGTCCCACAACCAGACAAGTTTCTTATTGCTATTCAATTCCTCATGTTCAGCAGTGGATTCTATGATTTGGTAATCCTGAACACCATTTTAAGTGTGACCATGTTTAGCCTTAGACTAAGTTTTTGATGAGAATCATATGACAAGTCCATTGATCTGTGCAACTACTGTGGTCATGTGGTTGTATTAAGTGAGAATGACAGTGGAATTTAGATGCTCCCTTAGTCTGCTCCAGTTTTCTACTGTTGTGACACACTGACTGTTTAGGACCTGGACTCTTAGGGCCTGCTCATCATACTGTGGCTGTTAACACTGCCTTTGTACATCAGCCTCATGGAATGCACCACTGCCAGCTACCGATGGACTGCCTTCACTCAAGTTATGTAAATTACTATTTGAAATGTGTACTAAAATTTTGTACATTTTCATGTTTGGGGGTTTGATGGGATGAGTGCTCTTCTTGTACATACTGTTGAGCACTGTTAGAATGGCCACATGCTGATCAGCTCTATGGGAATCATGTCATATTTGGATGTCATCCAGACTTGTGAAAATATAGCCTGTTGGCACATTTGAGGCTCACAGGCTGGAACAAGAAAAAGTGTGTAAAACTAAGTCTTACTGAGCTCGGAACACTTTTTGTGTGTTTGTTCACTGGCCATTTGTGAGCAGGAGAGTGAAAGAAATTTATTCCATCTCAGGGCTAGTTACTGCTTTATAGATTTAATTGTCCAACTGTTTGTTATTTTAAAGTTGTCATGGGGGTGACCTTTCCTCACCTTTTTATTTATTTACTGCTAAAAGTTGGTTCTGCGTACTAATTACTGGTTTTCCTTTTTAAAGGGCATTCTTGAGCTCCTATGCATGCACATACACTTACTGAATCACTTACGCATCTTCTACGGTACACCTTAATAGAATTTTCACTGTGTCTGAAGCCAGTTATATCAATCTGTGCACACTAATTTCAGTTAATGAGTTAACTGCTCATTTGGGGGCAAGATTTAAAGCAACTTGTCCTGTCTGCTGAAGGCAGCTCCAGAAATCAGTGCACCTGTTTACTTTATTAAATTATCTAGATGCACTTTGAGGTGTATTTTAAGAATTTCCTTTTTCCAGTGGTCCCGAGGCAGCTATAAATTGCTCTGTCTTCCAGTATAGCTATTCAGTTTTAACCTTTGAGATGAGTTATGCTCCTGTGTTGTCTTAAAGAGCCATCTGTTTCCAAATAATTATCTGTCCATTTGTTGAAGCATTTTCTGAGTTGCGGTTTGTGAAGATGGAAATTTTGAATCTCAAATCTAAGAACTGGTGTCAGACACAGCTTTTGTCTTTAACTATTGCCTTATTTAAATTGTCACTAAACTAAGGTGTGTAATGTCTTAAATTTGAAACTTCAGAGTGTTGTTTGTAATCCTGCTAATGTATCTGATTTTAGTTATTTTTCTTAAATAAAAACATTTTAATAAACAATGGAGATGCATGTGAACTCCAATCCATCCAGTCGTTCCACTTAATTTCCCTTTTTCCTGCTGGATGTTTGGTTGGTAATGGAGGATGGTTATTTTCCTGGAACTAAAGGGGGAGGTTATCCTCATACTGTCATCACCATGAGGTGTGCGTTTGTAGGTATCCACTGCTGAACACGGGACCCCATGACTGTCTCAATTTGTCGTTATTGAAGAAGCAACAGTTTATCTATGAATTAAAAGTATGTCAGCTTCCATGTAGTAAGGGCAGTGTGGCAGAACTTGTGGCTTGTCTGCATGCCGGTGTGGACAACCCCTTGGTGATTAGTACCAACTGCACCGGAGAGATATATGTTGCACTAGCTGACTGAGCTCCGACCATGACAACCTTGTGTCAGAATGTAGAGTGTTTAGAAAGTAGTCAGCCCCACCATAAGCAAATACATACAATCCAGAGACAATAGAGCCAATGGGACAATCACTTGTGTGGTATTCCACTATGTAATCTCTATCCTGAGCAAGTTACATTAGATCTGGAGTTAAAGGGGCAGGTGCATGATTTGCTAAGTGGGGTCAGCCACCTTGATTTAGACAAATTACGAGCAATAGGTGGATTACGAGCAATAGGTGGAGAACAAGATTCTCCCACCAACAGATAACTGCTGTAAGTAGTAGTAATGCTACAGACACCTTTAAGGAAGAGAAGTGAATTCATTTGGGAAATTACCTTACCAAATATGTTACTGCATCTAGCTATAATGGAACTTTCAATTTAGAATTTAAAGACAGGTGAAGTCCATCCAGTGGATCACCAAATTTATGTTTGATGCTGACACTTTGGCCATCTCCAATAATGTTGTTCATCAGGCATTGTACCCCCTGTGTTAAGTCATGTTTTCAGTTCAATTTTACATGGAAGTGCAACATTGAGGGAGTTGTGGGAATCAGTTACTGGGCTGACATTTCACCTCATATTTAGAGGCTGCTCAAGCATGAACATTTTGGCTAGTGCAGTTTCCTCATGAACCTTTCAATAGGTACACAGATGAATGCATATGGTCATTTCATTCTTGGAATTGCAAGTCACAGAGATACAAATACTCAATATTATATTAGAAAAAATGCAGCCACAGGACCGTTCATGGATTACCTTCACTAATAAATGCACATCTTTTACTGACTTACAGGATTTGGTGTCTGCTATGAAGCTTGAAGTTTGCAGACCAGCAGTGATGGGGTTTAAGTGTCATTATCAGGATGGGAATCAAGATTCTGGGCAATTTAAAAGGGGACCACCCATACGGAACAAGCGTAGGATTTGTTTCCAGTGTAACAAAGAGGGGCATTTTGTATAGCAATGTCTGGTTCCATGGAAGGAGAGTCAAACAGCTGGCATCACAAGGAATGGAAGAGGCATGGTAGTGTTCTACTGCCAAAGTGCTGTCTCTGTGCCAAGTCCAAGGTAGCGGAATGCCTGCCTTACCTTTGGGTATAACTTATCCAGGAACCAGTGTACACACTCCTCAGCTCTGGTAGTTCAGTTTCTCATTTAGATAATCTGTGGTATTTGGAGTTCCACAATACCTGTGAACTGCCTCATTTGCATCCATCCTCCCAATGTCAAGCTCTCACTGGGCAGATGTTGCCTCTGATTGGCAAAACTGAGTACTGGAAAATTTTCTTGGCCTATGAAGTGGATAGTAATGAAAAATTTTTCAGTAAACTTAATTTTGGGGTGTGTTTTGTAAGTGGTAGTGGGTTTGTGTTAGTTTGTCAACGCAGGTTTGTTTATTTTAAATTTAACCCAGCTGAAAAATTCCAGTTGTGCTCCTGTCAGGTTGCCACAAGAGTTCATAGTGTGTTACCACAATATTCGCCATTTCAGCTCAGTCACCTTGGTCCAGTAGAGGTTAAGCTGGTACTGGAAGTTCTTGATTGTTTACCGCAGGTAGTTAACTAACAGATTTGACGTCACCAATAATTTCCTGTGCACAATTCGCCTTACAAATGACATTCCAGAGAGGCAGGATCTTTAGAGGCTTTCTCCATCAAAGACGAAATTTATATGTGCTTTGATTAATAATACGTTGTTCGATGGGGTCATCAGGCCCTCAATCTCAGCCTATGCTTCTCCCATATTTTCAGTATCTATGAGCAGCAGTGGGGTGTTTCATCCAGTTGTGGGTTATCATATGGTTAATGAGAAGGGAGTTTTGGAATCTGTGCCACTTCCCAATCTGCATATTTCTTTTACTTGGTTCAGTCGGGATCAGTATTTTACTGTCCTGGATCTCAAGCTCTCATATTATTAGATCATGTTAACAGAGGATTCCAAGCATATTACTGCCTTCGGTACAGGCTGAACCCTCTACGATTTTAACAGGGTGTCCTTTGGTATGTCAATAGGAGTTGCCATTATGTCTTGCCTTCTAGGTTATGCTATCGGTGATTTCCCATTCAAGTGTGTCTATAAACACCTAGACGGCATGGTTATTTACTGTTCTGTCTGAACACCTGCAACATCTTGAGGCAGTCCTGGTTTACCAGAGGGAGGTGGGACTTACTGTGAAACCATCTAAAATGACAATGGCACATAGGTTTCATTCTTGGGACATCTTAGTTCCACCGATTGCATTAGAATTGTCCAGGAGCATACTGGTGATTTGCGAAAATTTCCAGCTCCTAGAAATAATAACAGTGTGGCACAGTTGATAGGCATGACAAATTTTTTTCGAAAGTTTGTGCCCAATTTTACTAAATTACTGTGATGCCTTAATGATTTAAGAAATTTGAAATGGGATGAAAGTCATCCAGAATCTTCTGAAACCATTCAAGTGGCGCTTTGTAGCCCACTAGTATTAGGCATACCCAATTTTGAGCTCCTGTTCTTGCAAATGGGCACCTACTTCTAGGGTAGAAAGTGGAAGCTGCCCCCCTGCAGGAACAGAATGGGAGGGGAGGTGGTGTGGGTTGATGACCTGTAGCCTATGGACCTTGGAAACTTTCACCCGAGGAGATGAAATATTGTATGTATGAATGGGAAGCCTTGGTTCTGTTTGTCCTTGAGAAATTCAGATTTTATTTTAAATACCAAGATTTTTGTTTAGAGACTGACAACCTCTTAACTAGGTTTTGGCTCATTATTTCCTTAACACCTTCTTAGGCAGTCATCTGGGCATTTATAATACTGTTGTCAAGATAAGACAACACAACACCTGGTCCTCCCTGTATAATGATGTTCAGACGTTGGTGGGGGAATGTGAGAGCTGTAAGTGAGGTGATCCCAACCCGAACTATGTGAAGGGCTTTTGGAGTCTACCCATCAGAAATGTCTGATGCATAAATTTTTTATTGATTATACAGGTCTGCTTTCTCGTATTTGTGGGTATTAGGCACCTATTAGTTATCATGGATGACTTTTCTCGCTTTTTGACTGGTTCCAAGCAGAGGACTGACCATCCTGGTAGCTATCCAGCATTTGTAATGAATTCTTTCTGTTTACAGGCCACCCAGAATGCTTATTAGCTTTTGTTTCCCAGCTATTCGTGTGGTTCTGCTTTGACAATGGAATTAAGGATGTGACCACAAATCCTTATTACCATCATACTTTGCTGACCAGGTGAACTGCAAGTTGAAGGCTGTGCTTATCTTTCACAACAAGGCTCAGACGAAGTGGGACATGTCAGTACCATGGCTCAATTTTGTCTTTAAAACTCTGGATGCTGCTCCAGTATCCCTTATGCTAGCTCATCCAGTCAATTCTCCTCTTGTCAACCAGATCTCAATCAATGGTTTGCTTCCAGAACAAGTCACCCTAGCAGTAACACAGCACAACTGGAGCCAGGCTAGGCATAATACCAAAATTGCCCATCACAGGCTAGCCATCTGCTGCAATCAGGGGCTAAATAGTTCATTGCAAAGGCTGGGGACAGATTGTTAGCCCAAAACCCCCATTGTTCAAACAGGGGAGTTAGAGTTCGCTAGCAAACTAGCTCCTCAGTTCTTGGGACCCTGTGAGACTGTCAGGGTGGTGAGCCTGACAAACCTCCTGCTTCTGAATTTATGCACGCATAAAGCCTCATGCATGCACATTACCCATGTCAAGGAGAGTCATATGTAGAGGGCTCCTCAATGGTGGGGAAGGGGGATTTTGATTTTGTGGGATCCCTCTTTGAATTCCAGCCCCATGTGCCTGGCAAATGTCACATGCCACAGCTCAGAGTTCCTGGCACCAGTGGATGTTGTGGAGCCAAAATGGATGTAGAGCAACAGCAGTGCATCTCAAGGGCAGTCGGTGTCTTGAAGCTGGACTAGAGGGTGAGCCATGCAGCGCTTGTGGGCAGCATGTGCTGTTTGGCCAAACTTAATGTGCCACTATCATTATCACCATCACCACAATAAAACAATCTTCTTTCAATAATGTTAACTGCCATAGTCTGATCAGCCCCAAAATTATCATCACTCATCTAAAGTCTGGTACGTCCACCTCTGGCACAGATAACAGCAGGGAGACATTGTGGCATGGAAGCAATGAGCCCTTGGTAGATCACTGCACACTCAAGTCATCTCACTCCCATAAATTCTAAAAGGGGGGATGATTTCTGACATTTTAAATTACATCCCAGATGTGTTTGACCAGGTTCGCCATCACATCAATTGGAACTCACCACTATGTTCCTCAAACCATTCTATCACACTCATGGCCTTGTGAAATGGTGCATTATTTTGATGAAAAATGCCACTGCCAGTGGGAAATATGATAGTCATGAAGGGTGGACCTTGCCACTGGTAGCGAGGCTTGCATGCCTCAGTGATATAGATAGCTGTTCTGTAGGTGCAGCCCCAGCGTAGGGTATCTGTTGAGGGGCCAGACAAATGTGTGGTCCCTGAAGAGGGGCAGCAGTCATTTCAATAGTTTAATAGTTGCAGGGGCAACAGTTGGGATGAACGACTGATCTGGTCTTGTAACATTAACCAAAACAGTCTTCCTGTGCTGTTAGCAATGAGAAACTATAGCCATAATATTTCCCGAGGGGATACAACTTTACTGCATGGATTCAGGAATTAAAATAGGCCGCCATTCAGATCTCCGGGCAGGAGTAACTCAGAGCATCGTTATCTGGAGGAAGAAAACTGGCGTTCTACAGAGGGGAACATGGAATGGCAGATCGCTTAATGGGGCAGGTATGTTTGAAAATTTATAAACGGAAATGGATAGGTTAAAACTAGATATATTGGGAATTAGAGAAGTTTGATGGTATGAGGACCAAGACATCTGGTCCGATGAACATAGAAATATAAAAACAAAATAAAAAAATGGTTCAAATGGCTCTGAGCACTATGGGACTTAACATCTTTGGTCATCAGTCCCCTAGAAATCAGTCCCCTAGAACTCAGAACTACTTAAACCTAACTAACCTACGGACATCACACACATCCATGTCCAAGGCAGGATTAGAACCTGCGACCAAAGTGGTCACGCGGTTCCAGACTGAAGTGCCTAGAACTGCACGGCGACACCGGGTGGCCAATACAATATCAAACCGGGGAAATGCATGAGTAGGTTTAAGAATGAATAAAATATATGAGCGCAGATAAGCTACTATGAACAGCTTACTGAACACACTGTTGTAGCTGAGAGAAACACGAAGCCCTTGCCTACCACAGTAGTACAAGTTTATATGCCAACTAGCTCCCGAGACGAAGAGATTGAAAAAATGTATGATGAGATACAAGAAATTATTCAGATAGTGAAGGAAGACGAAAAATTAATAGTCATGGAGGAGTGGAATTCGATAGTAGGAGAACAAAGAGGATGGGGGCAGGGGAGGAGGATGAAAGCCAAGGCCAAGAGGGGGGCGAGACAGAGGGGGGGTGAAGGCCGAGGCAGAAGCCGTGGCAGACGGGGGGGGGAGGCGGGGGGCGGGGGAAAGGCAACGGCAGACGGGGGACAGGCAAAGGCAGACGGGGGACTGGCAAAGGCAGACGGGGGACAGGCAAAGGCAGACGGGGGACAGGCAAAGGCAGACGGGGGACAGGCAAAGGCAGACGGGGGACAGGCAAAGGCAGACGGGGGACAGGCAAAGGCAGACGGGGGACAGGCAAAGGCAGACGGGGGACAGGCAAAGGCAGACGGGGGACAGGCAAAGGCAGACGGGGGACAGGCAAAGGCAGACGGGGGACAGGCAAAGGCAGACGGGGGACAGGCAAAGGCAGACGGGGGACAGGCAAAGGCAGACGGGGGACAGGCAAAGGCAGACGGGGGACAGGCAAAGGCAGACGGGGGACAGGCAAAGGCAGACGGGGGACAGGCAAAGGCAGACAGGGGACAGGCAAAGGCAGACAGGGGAATGGCGTCACCCTCCGTTTCTGGCGGTGGCGCAACTGTGGCAGTCGCAGCTTTGGTTTCTCCCTCTGGTGGGAAAGGGGAAAGGTTGCCTGTTCGTGTGCATGTAAGGGGTGCTATGAGCTCACCAGTCGGTCAGTTGGGGTCAGTCTGGGTGTGTCTGGAGTCAGCCTGGGGTTAGTCTCTCGTTCCCAGCCTGCTAGTCTGTCTCTCATCCGAATTTGTGGTGCAATGAGAGAACTCAACGAGTGGTTGCCCCGTCGCGGGCTTAGTTGCTGCATCTGAGGCTGCACGTTAGACCATCAGTCTGCTCGAGTTGCTCAGGCAATGGTCATTGGTGGATGGATCAATTGTTGGTCGGTCGCGCACTGAGACACAAGATGGCTTGTCCGCCTTGAGTGTCAGCACGAGGTCGTCACCTGAGTCCAGCGGGCCGCACTGTATAGCAAGGGGTAATGGCTTTGCGGCCGACACGAGAGCAACAGGAGTGAACCTATGACACCGGTCTCGGCAGTGGGAGCTGCGACATCGTGAGACAGGAGATTGTCGCACCTTCCTGCGTCTGTTGAAGTGGCTGGCAGCAGATGGTTCGGGAGAGCGTTTTGGAGGTGCTGCGCCAGGTCTTCGCTAGAAATCGCAGTTTATTAGAAGTTAAGTGATTCATGATATGTTTTTTTGTTTACTTGTTAAATTCTACTTGTTTTCTTGGTGAGGTCACGAGGCGCTTTGTTTTGGGGTCGTCCCACTATTGTTCTCCGTTTGCCCACCCGCGGGAAGGTGGTTATTTATGAATTGGGTGGTCCGTTTTTCCCTTGTGGATTAGGGGTGAGTTAGAGCAACCTGCAGTTCGGGTTGTTTGGTAATCACCTTATCAGTCTGCCGTACGTTAATAGCTGCCTCAGTCATGTTTGTCGGATTCGGTGTGTTAACGAATTCATTGCTTGAAGTGTAATGGTCTAATTACAGAAATATGTTTTTATCTTGCCTATCATCTTCAGAGGTGGTATATGTGGACTGTAGAACGTGTTTGGAAAACCTTGTATAATTTTATGAAAGATTGCATTTCATTGGCTTTTATTTAAATGGTCATTTTTGTATATGAAGTTGCCACCCTTCCACCATAAGACTTTTCTTAGAAATTAAAATCAAGTTGCACCTTCGGTGGCAAGTTAATCTTTTAATTTTCATCTATTCTACGGAGTGCATACTTTGTGTGCTTGTGTGAATTGTTAGAACTTTTACTTTAAAGTAATCTGGTGTGTTGCAGATTTGCACCTGTGTAGTCGTTCAGAGGTGGTTGTTAGCGGTCATGACTATGGCCATGTCAAAAGGGAGCGGCAAGGCTCTCAGCCAGAAAGCTCATACACTCAAAAATTTGTTTCTTTCTGTCTCTGAATAAATTTTAACTTGATATTTAGAGGGTGCTTTCTGCTTATAATTTTAAATCCATTTCTTAAAACAAAGGCTTTTAGGAATAAAATTCTCATTTGTTAAAAGCAATTTCATTTTGATTTCATCAGTTACTCCCAGGCAACTAGTTCCACGCTCACATAGTGTGATCAAATGTGTTAATGTTCTTGATGAATTGCTAGTAAATAAAGTAAATTCTTAAGAAAAAGTTCTAAAAGTTCTGAAAGTAAATTCATGGTTCACAGAGAAGGAAAATTAGTGGGTGAATATGGAATCGATATGAAATGAAAGAGGAAGCCATCTGGTAGAATTTTGGACAGGGCATAACTTCATCATACAGTATGCGCTCAAAAGTATCCGGACACTGCCAGAAACATACTTTTTCATACTAGGTGCATTGTGCTGCCACATACTGCCAGGCACTCCATATCAGCGACCTCAGTAGCCATTAGACAACATGAGAGAGCACAATTGGGTGCTCTGCAGAACTCATTGACTTCGAAAATGGTTGGTGATTGGGGGTCACACCTGTGGCACAGCTACAAAATACTAACATGAATTATTTACAGACGAATGGAAAAGCTGGTAGATGCCAACATCGGGGAAGATTAGTTTGGATTCCATAGAAATGTTGCAACACATGAGGCAATACTGACCCTATGACTTATCTCAGAAGACAGATTAAGGAAAGGCAAACCTACATTTTCAGCATTTCTAGACTTAGAGAAAGCTTTCAACAATGTTGACTCTTTCAAATTCTGAAGGTGGCAGTCATCAAATACAGTGAGCGAAAGGCTATTTACAATTTGTACAGAAACCAGATGGCAGTTATGAAAGTCAAGGAGCATGAAAGGGAAGCAGTGGTTGGGAATGGAGTGAGACAGGGTTTTAACCCATCCCCAGTGTTTTTCACTCTGTATGTTGAGCAAGCAATAAATGAAACAAAAGAAGAATTTTCAGTATGCATTAAAATCCAGGGAGAAGAAATAAAAACTCCAAGGTTTGCTGACAACATTGTAATTCTGTCAGAGGCAGCAGAGGACCTGGAAGTGCAGTTGAACAGAATGGACAGTGCCTTCAAAGGGGGATATAAAATGAGCATCAACAAAAGCAAAACAGGGATAATGAAATGTAGTTTACTTAAATCAGGATATGATGATGGAATTAGGAAATAAGACACTTAAGGTAGTAGATGAGTTTTGCTATTTGGGTAGCAAAATAACATGGTTGAAGTAGAGGGGATATAAAATGTAGACTGGCAATGGCAAGGAAAGCATTTCTGAATAAGAGAAATTTGTTAAAGTATACATTTAAGTGTCAGGAAGTCTTTTCTGAATGTACTGGTATGGATTGTATCCATCTATGGAAGTGAAACGTGGGTGATAAGTAGTTTAGACAAGAAGAGAACAGAAGCTTTTGAAACATGTTGCTATAAATGAATGCTGAAGATTAGATGGGTGTATCACGTAACTAATGAGGAGATATTGAATAGAAATGGGGAGAAGAGGTATTTCTACATCTACATCTATACTCCGCAAGCCAACCAACGGTGTGTGGCGGTGGGCACTTTAGGTGCCACTGACATTACCTCCCTTTTCTGTTCCAGTTACGTATGGTTCGTGGGAAGAACGACTGACTGAAAGCCTCCGTGCGCGCTCGAATCTCTCTAAATTTACATTTGTGATCTCCTCGGAGGTATAAGTAGGGGGAAGCAACAAATTCGATACCTCATCCAGAAACGCACCCTCTCGAAACCTGGCAAGCAAGCTACACCGCAATGCAGAGCGCCTCTCTTGCAGTCTGCCACTTGAGTTTGCTAAGCATCTCCATAATGCTGTCACAGTTATCAAGTAACCCTGTGACAAAACGTGCCGCTTTTCTTTGGATCTTCTCTATCTCCTCCGTCAACCCGATCTGGTACGGATCCCACACTGATGAGCAATACTCAATTATAGGTCAAACGAGTGTTTTGTAAGCCACCTCCTTTGTTGATGGACTACATTTTCTAAGGACTCTTCCAATGAATCTCAACCTGGTACCCGCCTTACAAACAATTAATTTTATATGATCATTCCACTTCAAATCGTTCTGCACGCATACTCCCAGATATTTTACAGAAGTAACTGCTACCAGTGTTTGTTCCGCTATCATATAATCATACAATAAAGGAACCTTCTTTCTATGTATTTGCATTACATTACATTTGTCAATGTTAAGGGTCAGTTGCCACTCCCTGCACCAAGTGCCTATCCGCTGCAGATCTTCCTGCATTTCGCTACAATTTTCTAATGCTGCAACTTCTCTGTATACTACAGCATCATCCGCCAAAAGCTGCATGGAACTTCCGACACTATCTACTAGGTCATTTATATATATTGTGAATAGCAATGGTCCCATAACACTCCCCTGTGGCACGCCAGAGGTTACTTTAATGTCTGTAGACGTCTCTCCATTGAGAACAACATGCCGTGTTCTGTTTGCTAAAAACTCTTCAATCCAGCCACACAGGTGGTCTGATATTCCGTAGGCTCTTCCTTTTTTTATCAGGCGACAGTGCGGAACTGTATCGAACGCCTTCCGGAAGTCAAGGAAACTGGCGTCTACCTGGGAGCCTGTATCTAATATTTTCTGGGTCTCATGAACAAATAAAACGAGTTGGGTCTCACACATTCGCTGTTTCTGGAATCCATGTTGATTCCTACAAAGTAGATTCTGGGTTTCCAAAAACGACACGATACTCAAGCAACTTGACTAGAAGAAGGGATCGGTTGGTAGGACACATTCTGAGTCACAAGGGATCATCGATTTAGTACTGGAGGGAAGGACTGAGGGCAAAAGTTATAGAGGGAGACCAAGGCATGATTACACTAAACAGATTCAGGAGGATGTGGGTTGCAGTAGTTATTCAGAGATGGAGCAGCTTGAACAGGATAGAGTAGCATGGAGAGCTGCATCAATTCAGTCTCAGGACTGAAGATCACAACAAGAAACGCATCCTCCCAAAGGCATGATGAATGTATCAGGATTCATCAGACCATGCAGTGCTCTTCCAATGGGCCAACATCCAACACCAACAGATACATGCCTATTTCAGTTGTAATTGTCGATGTCACGACATTAACACTGGCACATTCATGGGTCATCAGCTGCGCAGACTCATCATTAGGAGTGTTTGGAGCATTGTGCATGCAGACACACTTGTACTCTGCCTAGCATTAATGCCTGATGTTAGTTATGCCACAGTTTACTGCCTGTCTTGTTTTACCAGTCTGCCTAGCCTATGATGTGTACCACCTGTCATGAGCAGTACTTGCCCAACCCCCATAATGTCTGGACATCATTTCACCTGTGTTTTGCCATGTGTTGAAGACAACTGCCACAGCACTCCTCAAACACCCAACAAGCTGTGCAGCTTCCAAAATGCTCATCCCAAGCCTTCAGGCCATCAAAATCTGCTCTCAGTCAAACTCAGATAGATTGTGTGCATTCCCTATTTTACACCCAGACCGCATGCTCTCTCATACTTCATGCAACGTGTGTGTGTGAGACGAGAAGACAATGTGCTATTGCCTGGATAAGTTTATATTGATAGCAGATCAGTGGTCATAATGTTTTGGCTGATGTTATGGATATAGTATTATGACTTCCAAATGGATGCTAGGCCATGCCAAGGGAACCATTCAGCAACATTCAAGGCAATTTTCAAATGCATCAAATTACTACAAGAGTGTACCAGGAAATAATGCCTCCTAAACTTTGATTCTGTTCTTCATATCAGTTGTCATGCACATTACTCTGTTGGTGTTACGACTTTGCTGACACAATATGCAGCACCCTCCTGCTGAAGAGTTCTGAACTGCAGTGTGTAACGTTTGTGTGTTAGTTAACTGTGTCAGCATGTCAGAAAACCCTCAGAAAACAGAACACAAATTCAAATAGTTCATCCACATGTGGAGTACCCTCTCCTTCAGCATGGCAATGATAGACCATATGCAACTTTTTTTTTGCACCTGCAACAGTCTGACACCTTTGATTCATTGTTATTGTTCATACTTCATAGTGTTCCAGTTTGATCAAGTTAATTTTCAACTATTTGCAAAACCTAAAGAACACCTTCAAGAACTTCACTTTGCTGGCTGGTGTGGCCAAGCGGTTCTAGGCACTTCAGTCTGGAACTGTGCAGCTGCTACGGTCCCAGGTTCGAATCCTGCCTCGGGCATGGATGTGTCTGATGTCCTTAGGTTAGTTAGGTTTAAGTAGCTTTAAGTTCTAGGGGACTGATGACCTCAGATGTTAAGTCACATAGTGCTCAGAGCCATTTTTTTGAACTTCACTTTGATAGTGGTGAATTGATGTGAGCAGAGATGAGGCTGTGGGTCTGCCAACAAAGTCAAACATTCTACAGTGATGACACCAACAACCTGGTGTCTCATTGGGAGAAAGGTGTTCAGTGACATGGTGACTATGTTTGAAATAAATATTTAAACACTACGAATAAAGATGTAAAATGTTAATAAAGTTTGTATTAATTAAAATGCTTCAATAATTTTAAAATAAAAATTGTGCACCATTACTTTCCAGCATGTGCTCATGCCCAAAATATACAGCATTTAAAAACTAAGCTTTATTAATTTGACCAAGAAGGTGGCTTTCAACTAACATAATGTCTACATGCTTCTGTTAAGGTCATAGGGAAGTTCAGTCCCACTAACACACCGCACAACATAAAAGAAGACTTCTCGTAGTTAAAAGTTACATTCTGGACACAATTTGGATTTTTTGGTAGACATTAGGCTGTGCTACTGGTCAATTTGTTACTACATCCTTTACTTGGCTTTCACATAGCAAGGCTTTGTCAGCTCACAGCCACACTGCCACCTTTCAACCTAGACTAGACCTTGAGCTCCACTATGGATCAGTCTCTCAGCACAATCAATATTTCTAGGGGGGAGGAGGTCTAGAAACACATTTTAAACTTGTAGCCTTTGAATAGTTCTCAGGTTCAGGTCCAAGGTCAATGACACTTCAAATTGCTTTTCATTTACATGATGCGTGTTGTGCATACATATCATTCTGTATGCCAAACCATCATTGTGTCAGGGGTGAAAGCCAAGGCTTTAACTATGTTGGGTCTAACCACTCTTTTACTGTATTTAATAAAATTTAGTATATTTACTTTCCTATCGTTTCCTCACAGTGATGGTTTAGGATTACTGTTGTGATACTCCTCGACAAATGAATTGCAAGCTGATCACATAGTTCCTATGAACTATAATGAAGCACTCACATATATTCAAATGCAAATGCTGCATTAATGCTATCACAGTACTTCTGCAGTTACACCCAAGATGGGTGTTGAAGCAGACTTGTTCAGCACAGACGGTACACAAGTAGTTCGCGCGATTGTGTCAGGACCCTCAATTCTGGTAGGCAGAATAAAATTACTAGTGGCACCAAGTGAATTTGTTTTCTTGCTGATATCTGAATACCCTACAAATAGGTGCACTGCATCAGATTTCAAGTGACGTGTGTATGTAAGATTATTTACACCTGTAACTGTAACATTCTGGCAGTTTCACAAAAAATGTGTGACAATGTGCAGCAAACACAGAAAGTGGTTATGAACAAACCTGTCAATATTTCATGTGTAATACCATTGCTTCCTGAAAACTTCACTGCCAACATATAAATTCATTCTGCAGATACGGGCTGTATAACAATTTCTGTTTTCATGTGGTATTTGTCTGAAATTTAAATTTACTATTGGGTCATTTCATGCCAAGTGCCCTAAATTTAGGCAAGTTCCCCAATTGGCCATCTCCAATTTTATGAAATTTTTACAGGATGTACATATAGACCTTACATGAAGCACTGCCAAATTACAGCTTCATAAATAGTATGGTGGGGCCACCAGCCACCTTTTCGTAAAGGCTCCTTTTTTTTCATTGCGGCTGAAATGAATAAATGATCAACTTTGTTTAACCACTGTTCAGGATCTAAGAGACCTGTTGTACTCAAACTTTGTGATCCTGTTCAACTTTTTGGGTACAATAGCTTCATTTTAGTACAAAAGGTCAAACTATGGTAAATTCATCATAGTGTGCTATCAAAGTGTTCCATAAATCTTGTTGTATCAAATAAACTCATATTTATATTACATTAAAAAAATACATGTACCAGTCGTACTCTTTATGGTTCCGAAGCCAAATATTTCAGTTCTTAATTCATTTGTTGAAATTTGTTACTAATAGAAATTACAGTTGATTCTAACAAGCTATAATGTCAGCCCATTCTTGTTGCTGATGGAGTTGGAATGACAGAAATAATGTGTTGCGTTGGAATCCAACAAGCATCCTGCCTAGCTGGCCAATAGAATGAATGTGCAGGTCCATTGGGGTGCATGAAAATGACAAACATTTTCCTTCTTCTGAAACTTTGGACACATTACCAATCCACCATTTTCCATCATATATACAGGCAATGTATTGGTCCAGCTGTAAGGCTTTAGTATTTCTGAATGAAACACTTTGGTAAACATTTGCCACAAAAAAGTATGTATCATTGAATACTCTTCTAATACAAACTTGCTTTTCATTTAATGGCACAAAATGGCGATTGTCTCTTGTTCCTGATACTGTGCAGCCATTTTTTAACCTTGCTTCCTGCTCAGTTTTTAATGTTTCAATTTGTAATTTTGAAACATTTGGTAAACATTTGCCACAAAAAAGTATGTATCATTGAATACTCTTCTAATACAAACTTGCTTTTCATTTAATGGCACAAAATGGCGATTGTCTCTTGTTCCTGATACTGTGCAGCCATTTTTTAACCTTGCTTCCTGCTCAGTTTTTAATGTTTCAATTTGTAATTTTGAAACAAAAATGAATTGGATTCCTCTGATATTCTTTGTACAGTATTTAAACAAGTCAGTTGGTGTCAAAATCTGGTCCTCAGTTGGTCTCTGAAGGCTTGCTCTTGCTGCCACGCACTTTACAGTTCCTCCATTCTATCAAATGGAGATTTTCCGTGGCTTGTAGCAGGAAAGTTCCATTCAGCTGAGATTCCAAAGTCATTCTGATGGCGGCAGAGATTCAGAAAATTTTAGAAGTTTTTGTACTGCACTGCTGATCCATCACTGAAGTAGTAAATGCGTGTCATTTTTCCAAGGAGACACTTTAGATCTTCTATTAATTTCACTATAAAAGCATTTACAGCAATTGCATTCTGTTTCAGGCTGTCGCTTACGATACAGTAGCTGATGCTACCGATGTCCAAGTTATTTCTGAAGTACACAACAAATGGGTGTAAAGTTGCTTGGCTGTTATTCCAGTGAAAACTTTGAACTGCATCCTGGACAATGAAGGAATAATTTTCAGCAAAGTCCATTAATGTGATCATTTCAGTTGGCTCAGTTTTCTTTTATGCATTTTAGGTGCTTGCTCTGGTGCTTTGCAACATAATGAGTGGAAAGTTTCTCAATTTTTGAAATCAGATCTTCAATAAAATCCTTAGTGGTCATCTGCTTTGTTTCTAATGTATCTATCAGTGTGCACCCACTGTTTGAACTCAATGGTATCATCTGGATCACTGTCTTCAAAGCTACTTTCTAAAAACTGTTCAAGTAGTTCTTCTCCCGGACAGATTTCACGGGGAAGAAGCATGCAGTCTAGATTACAAATCACACACTGTTTTAGCAGTCAGACTCTTATAATCTTATTTAATTGGAGTGCTTGCAAGCATCAGTTTCACAGTTTGGTGTAAAGTGCAACCAGAAACTGAGTGGGTTCCTGCAGCATCCACAGCGATGCACGATTTTAGCCTCAATTCACAGAATTTGCGAAATCCAATTTCAGGCCTATGCTGAAGTTGATATGCAACAAATATTTCTTACAAATTATTCAGAAGAAGGTATTTTTGCATCAAAACTATCTTTCCTTCTATTCTAATTGATACGTAGTCTTTTTACCTGGAAAAATTCGACTAAATTCTTAATTCTGAAAAAATGTTACCACTCTCTCTTTTATGGCATCTGAAATCATATTGCCTCACTTGTTCTTTGGCAGAGTTAGTACACTATTTTCTGCCTGTAACTTCCTAGCTGCTTTTAACATTCTCTCTGAAACACTGAATTCTTGCATTGTCTGTTTTATAGTCCAGCTTTGTGGTACTAGTGTCAGTATGTGCAACTTTTCAGGCTGCCTTGACAATTGCAACTTCTCTTTCAATTCCTTAATCAGATGCTTATAATCTTCACAATCAGGACATGTCTTCCTTGTACTATGTGTTTGAAGATCTTTTGGGGCTAATCCTCCAGCAGCAGCAATGTTATTCGCAATTGCCTGTTGAGCTTCGCTTATTTTTCGTTTTGCATAACCTTTCACATCCCTTTTGGATATTCTCTGATATTTTAGAGGGGAGACACAAAAAACAGTTAGAATTGAATTGACTGATACTTCTGGATATGCTCCATCTTCTGACTGGTTTGAAGTTCACTGTGATTTTTCTGCTTTCTTTGCTAAAAATTGTTTCTGCAAGTTGGACAGATCTTCCGACCAGGTTTGACATTGCTCTTACTCACAGCTTGCAATTGTTTTGCCATTCCCACATTGACAATCCGTAAACCCTTTTTAACAGAATGGTTCTTTGCACCAAAACGATTACAACAATATCTCTATAGAAAGTCATGAATTCCTATTACTCTACTGAAAATTCTTTGACTGGAATGAAGCCTTGTTGATGTGTGTATGTTTTCAGCTGACATGCAGAATTATATGTAGGACCAATTACACACAGTACTGAAACCTCATTGGTATCCATTACACTACAATTAAATTTATGCTTCCAATTGCTGTTTGTTTCAATATTAGATAAAGTAGAATTGGTGTATATTTCCAACTGAAAAATATTAAACAATCATAGCAGGGTGTATACACAGACATGGAAAAAAAATTCCCGGATTTCCTGGTTAAAAATACACTTCCTCCCAGGAGTGCGAATATACTTTTTCCCTATTAACTGACAATATATATTCTCTCGGAACTGTATATCATCAGTCTTTTGAATGGTTACATACGGTCGTAGAATTTCCCGGCGCTTTAGAAAATGAAACACAGGGAAAACAACACGTTTTGGAAAGATCTTTGATGACCAGCAACATGTACACTGCATATTTTCATATTACGAAAGTATAAATTCGAATTCCACCAAACACCGCATGTTACTTTCCGAAGCATTGAAATCAAGATTGCAATGCGGTTTTGTAAGTCAGTCATAGCTCATGTCGCCTGATCTCGCCAGCCGATGATAGCGGGCATTCAGAACTGAGGATACGTGATGTAGTCAGCCAATAGTGACATCACTGTTAAGAAGCGCGAACGCACAAATTACAATGTAATATATATTACACAAATGTGCCAGCAAAATTTTTAATAATGACGTAAATGTCTTGTCTTCTGGGCTTGAAATTCATCTAAATGGCTCATCATCAAAGAGTTGATTTTTAAATGAGACTCAAATGCTCTGTGATTTAAGAAATTCATCGTACATTCTCGCACATAGTTCAACTTACGTAGAAGGATATTTACTTTGAAAGTAACACTTTTCAAACCACCATTCAGAATATTTTCACGTGAGCTATTAGAAATAGGTTCATTTGTGCAGTTGCCAGAGAGTGCCAGATGACAGGTGCCATTGGCCTTGCGCAGCTACGATGTCATAGGGAGCCCGTATGTTCGAAAGTGTAATACATTGAAACATCTTACATTATGTCATAAAACAAACAAGACATCAGAGGATGTTGTAAGAGCATCGGAATTTCGTGACCCATACTAAAATGTGCACATTTAAAGTGCACATTCGTATGTCCAGATTCCCAGTGAAGTGGGCCATGACCTGATATTAAGCTTTTCAATGTAGTTTTTGGAATGTAAATTTTCTTATAATACCATGTTATCTCATGTTTGGTTCTTTATTATGGCATAATGCCATATGTGTTACAAGTTGAAAACGTGCACCTGAAATGATGTAGCAAACAATTTGCGGAATTAAACACTTCATTTCAAATATATTGTCTGCCTCAGCAGAAAAGATTAATAAAAGAAAATTTCTTTAGCAAATCTACAAAAATAGCTTCATTGTTCAGCAAGGCAATAAATGCTTTACTGTCAGAAAGGTGGAAATAAAATAAAATCTGCAACTAACAACACGTTTTAGCCTTCCGTAATTATGTGTATGTATTTTAATTCACTTGATAGCCTCCCACCACAGCAATCTGTTTTGTTTTCATTTGATGTAAGAGCAGTAAACAAAGAGGAAACAGCAAAATCACTAAATCTATACACGGATCACATGGAGACTACCCACATGCCCACTATAACTCAGACTGCTCTGTGCATCAGCCCCAAATTTACGATATTTCCGAACTGGGCCAATACCCCGCCATTCCCTCAAGCGTTTGAGATAGGACGTCAAAAACTAGAAAAAAAAACGAATTTTCAAAAATATATTTGTTTTGTAGTGCGCATCTTTCTGAAGAGTCTAATGCATAAAACATATGTGTTCGAGGAAATGTATGACATGTTATTTGGTCGTAAGTGTGCCAAAGTGCAGTGCCACACTTCTTCACACAGCATTCTCCTATCGCACTTCACTGTATTTCGCTCTGCGGAATTGAAACGTGTATATTTTGCAGTGGATGCCATAAAACCATATTCAGGACAGTGGAAATTAAAATGTCCTCTGGTGCCTATCATGCTTACAGTCGGTCAATTTGACATCCTGTCCCTCTTCTTTTTTTTAAAAAAAAAATGAACTTCAGAAAAGTTACACACTTTATTCCCTAGCAGCTAACAACTTGCTGCTTTGTGTGACATAAAATTAAATATAGAATACATAAAACTAGTAAAGACTTGAGACAAGCACGACAATTCACATTTCTTCAATCCTTAGCTCCTAGAATTTTTTTCTCTCTAATCTTGCTACAGCTTTACATGGCATGCTTTCCTTTCTGCGAAAGAATCTGTTACCTCATCAAATTTCGTCAAATGTTTTGCTACATGAAAAATCGAAATGTCGTTGTCTAATACTGAAAAAGCTGTTAATACAAATAGGACCCAAGACTGGTGTGGTTTCTCGATCTGATTACGTCTATTTTGTCACACTCTGCTAGATAAAACAAAATAGGCCTTTCTAATGCTGCAACAATTGTAACACACACCAAATAAACGAGACTGTTTTGGCACAAACGGTAATTTTTTAACGACAGACTACAACTCACAAGCGATCTGGCCAAAAACTTTGTAATATGTAATCGTCGTCTGCAGTGGCTGAGCAGTTCTAGGCACTTTAGTCTGGAACCCCGCTACCACTGCGGCCGCAGGTTCGAATCCTGCCTCGGGCATGGACGTGTGTGATGTTCTTAGGTTAGTTAGGTTTAAGTAGTTATAAGTTCTAGGGGACTGATGACCTCAGATGAAGACCCATTGTGCTCAGAGTCATTTTTATATGTAATATTTTTACCTGTTATTTGTTTATTTCCACTCTGGTAGTTTGAATCTATAGATTTCACTAGTAATTATAACAAAGCTCATCATTTGCAAACCCAATCAACCACACAATCAGACAATGGTTGGCATACATTCGTTCAGCCTTACTCCGCCCAGCTTGTATAGCCCCTTTTGTCTGTAGGAAAGTTTGTTTCTACATGCACTATGCGTGCATTCACAGATCAACTTACGATTCATTCAGAAATCAACTTAGTATGTGTTCAAAAATGTTCAAAAATGTTCAAAAACCGACAGGGATGCGTTTCAAAGTCATATGAATACTCGATAGACTAATGTGCGCTGGATGCTAGGTGCTTTGTGAAACAAGGATTTCTGCCTGAAGAATATGAATTTGCCACCCCCCCCCCCCCCCACCCCCAGATCTCCAGATCTGGGCCTGCTGCGCACGCACGTATCAGGAGAAGCTACTACTCAACAGGGCATACGCATGATCCCGCTCATAACTGCTAAAATGAATCTAATGTAAACAGTTGTGATGTCACGCTCATCGGAGGCAATTTGTTGTTACGAAGCCTTGCATAGTCTTCCTAAAGCCTTTGACACATTTTGCTGTTGGCAGACACTTGTATGAGCACTGCGGTTCCTTGTTGTATAGGGCACATTTCCTTTGCAGTTTAAGTTTTATTTTCGTTTTTTCTCTCCTTCATGTATCATTGCTGCGGTATTACTCTGCAGTAGCGGGATACAGTAATATCCTTTGTTAGAGTATCGATTCTTACCAGTCAAAATTACAAAAATGTAACTGAAAACAAAAACAATGACAAATTCCCGGAATTCTAAAAAATTCCTGAGTTTTTCCCGGATCTCCCGGGTCGTATACACCCTGCATAGGTAATGGAAACTTCCTTGAGAATACATCAGAAAAAATTAAATAACCTAGTAAACCCACTACCTTGAAATAATTTTTACTAACAGAGAAACAATGTTTATCCAGTAATGACCACACACTTTACATAATTTAAAAACTGGTCTGTCTCTAAAATAAAAACTTTTTCTGATCAGACAAAGTGAGCTCAGATAACTCAGTTATTGTCTGAGCAATCTAGATGCCACTTGCAGGGCATTACGACATGCTGACACGCTGCAGATAACTAAAGTACCAGCTTCAGAAAGTTAATCCTTTCAGTAGATACAAGGCAATGAAGTACAGTCAAAATTTTATACAAGATTTATGAGCCACTTTGACAGCACACTATGATAAATTTACTATAGTCACAATGTCAAAAATTGAGCCTTTACGAAAAGGTGGCTAGTGGCCCCACGATACTACTTATAAAGCTGTAATTTGGCAGTGCTGTATGTAAGGTCTATATGTACAACCTGTAAAAATTTAATGGAAATTGGAGATGATCTAGTGGGGACCCTTACGCCACTTGACATGGAATGACCCTGCTGACCGTTATCCTTACACTTTGTTCACATATTCAAGGTCAACACCTAATGTTAATATTACTACAAAATTTACGTCTCAGATTAGTGACATGTAAATGTCACTTCAACATCAATAAATTACATTTCTTATTCCATACTATAATACACTGCAATAATGCAATAACTGCAGCCATACCATTTATAAATTTAATGGCACTGCTAAGATTCACTATGGTCATAGTTATTCTTAAGTTGCACATTAAGGCTGTCATTTAAAAGAAGCATATCAGGGCAGAATATACCCACTTTATGGCAACCACGTTATCAGTATAATTGAATTGTGCATTAAAAAAGTTTTCCATGTTTACTTAACATTAAATTGAAACTCTTGCTGAATTCTATGTGAGGTTTAATAACAGGCTTAGTTCAATGCACTGTGCAAATTGTCATATTTAAGAGTGAAAGTTCATCAGTTGTTTAGTAAACAGAATTACTTGTGTTTCCAGCAGCATGACATCAATTTTATGTACTCACGCACCATACTGCACACAAAAATTAACGAAACACTGTTACGAAATACAAGTAAGCCACTTACCATGAAGCGTAACTCTGTTTTTACTTCGTCCGTTTCCTCTTTTTTTTATCCACGTAGATGGCTCCTGGTCCATTGCTTTAGTTCTGCAATCTGAAAAAAAAAAGCAATCATATAAGAACAGTGATACTCAGTTTCTGTTGTTACCATGAAGTACAGCTCAAAGGCAGTATTTTCACTCGTCTAATGGGTGCAGTAAATGGGTGATTACACAGGAAACAGATTCAGAAAGGATGAGGAAAAGTAGGTTCAGTGATATAAACTCATTTACATTTCTCAGGTCATGGAGAGTGAGAACACTGAAAGTAACATGCACTGGAAACAGAGTATTTATAGTTGGTACTGCTCTTTTTCTAACACTGGCTCATGGATACTTTTCTATTGAGACAATTATAGAAGATGTGTATTTTTTGTGCATGCACGAACTTCAGCATTACAAACAATCAGAGCGGTCAAGACATTGCAGCAAAATTACTGATAATCCATTCTACACTTTGTTCGTTGTGTTAATTTCAGTCTGATAGGGACATCATGAGAATCTGTACATACGGATTGTTTGTTTATCAGTGAATATGCATTTTCAACATAGGTATTACCTTGAAACTTCCTTCACCTGTATTCCTCACGGATATATACACAGTTTATAGAAGGCATCATCAGTTTGGAATCTTGGGTCGACAGAAGCGTCGGATCCCACGCGTCGGCTATGACCCGTGACGTCATGACGGTGCGGAGTTTGGTTTGTGAGTTTGGCGTGTTTGTAGATGACGTCGTCTTATGGTTTGTTGTGGTTTCTGGTGGTATGTTCAGGATTTTCGTTTGTGTGGTGTAATGGGCTCAGTTTGCTTTTGCTAATTATCCAGAATTGTTCGAGTGTCGGCTGTGTTTGTAGTGGAATTCGTTTCAGTGAGTTAATGATTTTGTGTGAAGGTTAATTTAGTGTTGTTCGCTGTACATCGTGTGGTAATTTTAGAAAAATTAATCGATTGTTGTTTTTGTTCAGGAATGGATATGACTGATAAAATTAACAGTGGGCAGGTCAAGGGAAATGGTCGATCCCAATGTGTGGCTATGTATGTTGGTATTGGTATCGGGAGATGTTTTTGAGCTATATAGACCAAGGGAAGTGTTGGATCCTAATTTATGGGATCAGGAGCTGCTCTTGAGCTATATACGTCAAGGGAAGTGTCCGATTCCAGATGATATTGTGTTTAGTGGTATTTGGGGAGTTTTGTGAAGTCTGTTTTTTCGTCGTTTTGTGTGGTTTTGTATGGGGGTGGGTGTCTAAATTTGTTTATATTTAGTTTGCCCCCACCCAAAAACACCCCATTTTCCGCCCTTGTCCTGTTAGTGTCATTAGGCTTTTTGTGGAAAGTGTGTGTGTTTGTTTTTCGATGTATTTTCGTCCTTATAACGTGTACGTACCGACGTTATGTGCGCCATATTGAAATCGTGGTTTATGGTAGTTTCCGCCATATTTGTGACGTCATGGGTCAAAGCAGACGGGTGGGATCGGACGCTTCCGTATTTCCGGAATCTTTAACTGCTATTAAAGAAAATCATTTACATGTACCATAGATTGCTCACTGCAGTGCGAAAGTTCTCATTCTTGATTAACATTAAGTTTAAACAGTGGTTCGTTTTTTTCTTACAAAACTGATTTACTAAAACGACTTCCTACTAACTAACTATGATGAAAGATCTATTAAGTTCTGATGACATGTAACGCTTTATGTTAGACAAATTACAGTTAATTTGTACCTCGTATTTCGCCAGTCCTTAAATTACAGTATTCTTATACAGAACTCCATTAAAACCCACACACCACAACAAACTGGTATTTACACATGATTAGATGAATACTAACAACACGAGTAACCAAAGCACAGGGAAAACTAGCAAAATGCAACAGAATTACAGCATTTCCTATCATGCAAACATACTCAAAGCATGAAATGATGTAACTGTGGGCACTTGAAAACAAGCTTACGGTAGCTCTAAAATCTGAAGCCGCTATATGTCTACATCACAGCAAATTATCTTCACAATTATTATAGCTAAGTAAGTCAACATAACCATACTAACATAGCGAATAGAGGTGGGCCAAACAGTTTTTCTGGAGTAACCATTATCACAGTTCCAGTTATTCTTTGATAACCGTTATTTTTAACTGTTATTAATAACTTTCAAGTTATTTTTCGCTAGCGAATAGCAAATACTCCGAGGGGCTACAGTTAAATAATGACATAGTTGGAATCCTTCTGTTTAGTTATCAGTATAACTGCGAATAGTGTGAAATGCCAGGAATGTCGTATGAAACGTGTCATAACCTTAGCTTATTAACTCCGGGTACAATTTAGTTGATGTTAGAACGATTATTAGTGTTTCATATTATGTGTTTGTAGGTTATCGGTCGCTATTAGAAATATTATCTTCGTGCAGCTGCAACAGAAAGTACCCAGAACTTTGCCACAGCACTGTTTAAGTAAAATGTTAACAATGTGTGTTTTTAAGTATGAAGTAATATGTAAACTGAATACTGTAGGTTAAATTCGAAGCTTAACTTCTTGTGCTGCTCACTTAAGTGTACAGCCTTGTAATACAACAAAAAAAAAAAAAAATGTAATGTGACAGATTCGTTTACTCCTCTCATGTAAAAGATAGTCCTATTGGGGAATGTGTGAGTACGCTAATCCAAGTTTTATGTGAGATTAGCAAACTGCTCGATTTCTCCAGCTACAACAGGTTTATAACATATGAAGGCATGCAGATCGAAAAGGTTGACAGTGTTACATTTGTGGGACTACAGCTCGATAATAAATTCAGTTGCAAAGGGCATACCACATTTTTTCACTCTATTATTTCATAGGGGAGCATATTCTGTGGTAACTCATCAAACGTAGCAAAAGTTTTTCGCATCTAAAAGCGTCTAATAAAAATCATTTGTGGTATAAATTCAAGACCATCATGTTGGAACCTGTTCAAGGAACTTTGTATTCTAACCACTGCTTCCTAGTATAATTATTCCTTAATGAAATTTGTTACAAGTATTTCCAACCAATAGCTCAATACATAATCAGTACTAGAAATAGGAACAGCAATCTACATAAAGCCCTACAATCACTCGCCTTGGTCCAAAAGTGGTCCAATATTCAGGAACATGCATTTTCAATAAACTGTCAGCAACCATTAAAAACTCGGGTTCAGATAAAGCACGGTTTAAAGTGTGTTTGAAAGACTTTTTGATACAGAAGTGTCTGATTCCACCCGTCTCCTTTGACCTGGGACGTCATCAATATGCCGGAAATGGCTATTTTAAGTGTGTCTGTGACATCACTACATACACATGGCAACAAACATGAAGATACATATAAATAATACAGTAACATCTCCCACCAAAAATACAATCAAACCAACAGGACAACTGCGGGAAGTTGGGGTTTTTAGGGTGAGGACAAGCTAGAACAAAAACACCATGATCCCAAAACACAAAATGAAGAACAAAAAGAAAAAAAATACAGCATTCTGGTACACCAACAAAAATCTGCAGGAACTGGACACTTCCCTTGAACAATATAGGTCAACCATAGGTTAGAACACCAATACCCACAACTAAAAGTACGAAAATTGTAATCTGACATTTCCCTTGACCTACATAGGTCAACCTCAGATGACGATACCAAAACAACACCTACAACTATGAAAATGGGATTCGGTCATTGCTGGTTACCTATATAAGTCCACCACAACTACTGACACCAAAAAACCAACACAACTGCGAAAAATAAAACCACAATCCCAAAAATCCACAAATCAAACATCCCTACATAAATTAAATCACATTCAATACTCCATAAATACACAAAACATCACAAATTCCGGCACTGCACACTAAATCGGCTAGCCCCCACCCCAAAAAAAACCAACTCAAACACCGTGCCGTAATGACATTCACACACCACAACACCTTTACGTCAAAGCAGACGGGTGGAATCAAACGCTTCTGTTGAGCCCTCCTTCTACTCTGTAGATGAATATCGTAATAGAGACGGTTAGACCAGTTTACGTAAAAATTCTGCTATATTTCAGATTTGACAACAGTTGGTAGCAACAGTCAAGATGGGGGATTCTGTGTATGATAAATTTATTGAAAGTACGTAATTGTGTTTTATTCTGACAGTGTATCAACTCTGTAAATATTAGCAGTTACTGTAATATAATCACATATTTTGACAATTTCCCGTCAAATGATGAGGTTAATAATTATTATATTCAACTGTATTATGTTATACTTTGACATATTTGTCATTCGCGATGGCCAGCGGCATTTCCGAAGAAGTCACTCTGTCAGGAGCACTGACACACAGTTATTCCGTTACCAACTTCCAGGTTACCTGTAATGGTAGCGCGATATCTGCCAAATACGAGAAGCTCTAATAACTTTGGTATTTAGTTGTTACGAACATAACCTGAAAATTTATAACACTCGTACACCTTCACCAAGCACACTATAGGTAATGTGATCACAAATACACAATAAAATCTCGTCCTTATGTACCCATTAAAAATTAAAAAACAGAAACCTCAAACATAGCTTCCACAGCGTCATCACAAGGTATTCGCGAACTATTACACTCGTCAAACTCAACTGTTATTGTGTTAGATTGAAGTACCGCGCTAATTTACTTACGGAACAATTTTCTTCATTTACTCTAGCTTGCAGTTTATAAACGCTTAAAAATTACCTGGAGAATATCATACAAATTTCCGCTAAACCACGAGCTTGCAGCTGACTACAAACTGAAAGAATTTAGCTAAACCAAAGATATTGCAGCAAGACAAAGCACTCTGCCGTACAGGTGTCTAAAGCTAGCGAAATGAGGGATGCTCAACTACCGGACCTACCGATAGATGGCTCTAGCGCGTGCCACAGGCGTCTAAAGCTAGCGAAATGAGGGATGCTCAACTACCGGACCTACCGATAGATGGCTCTACCAGCTGATTACTGTCGACTGTATTGCCCACCATATTTGAATTTGCCAAGAAGTTTCTCTCGGCCTGTACGGTGTATAAGGAATTAAGGATTATCGAAATGGTGATTTCTTGTTCCGCTTTCAATTGTACGAAGCGATGGAGTAAGGAAAGTGACTTACCATTTCACAGGTAATTGGACTACCGATACAATACGACAACAATACAGACAGTGCGTTTGCTAATTCGATGTTTTTGAACAGGTTTCCTCTAATGCACCCAGAGCTGCTAAAGAAGTGGATTACTTCCGTGAAGCGGAAAGATTTTAAACCTACGTCTTGCAGTTTTCTTTGCGGAAACCTTTTCCGGCAAGATGATTACGTGGTGAGCCCTGGAACGTGGAAGAAACGTCTCAGACCCGAAGCAGTGCCATCAATTTTTGACTTTCCGACGCATTTGATGCCACCAAATAAACAGCCACGATGACATGTTAGGATTTTGAGTGACAACGATGCTTCTCCATTTGAGGTAGCTAATTAATTTCCTTGCTATGTGTGTGGTTTTGACTTTTGTGAATTTATTTCGTACGGACACAAATGGGCTACATAGGTCTAAGCAGTGTTGTAATACAGTTCCATATTTTTGTTTTTAGCGTTCTGTCCTGGAATCCGTGCTTGATTTGCCCTCTGCAGAAGCTACTGATTGCGTGGAGAATGTTGTCAATGAGAATTCTTCCGTGGAAAGCATGTCCAATTTATCCAATGCAGATGCTGCGAATTGTGTCGAAATCGTTAGTATAAGGATGTTTTCACACCCCCAAAGTTTTCTTCTAATATTTTTTCATCAAGCCTTGAGTTATTTCAATCATATATAACGAAATTATTTCTTTATTTCAGAGTGCAGTTGGTTCTCAAGTAATTGATTGTGGTATACAGTCGAAAGTAGAAATGGAAGACAAGGCGACCAAAACTTGCAATTTTTTCTCAGACATTGTGCACGAATTAAAACGTAAACTGAAGTGTGTCCGTGAAAAACTTCGAAGAAGAGAGAAGAAAGTGTTTTCCATGGATGACATCATAAGTTCATTGAAGGAGAAGGGGCATCTTCCTGAGAAGTTACATAACTTCCTCAATCATCAGAAAGGAACACTAGTGGAATTAGTGTGCAATTTAGTGGACAACTCTCTCTCGTCAAAGGGTAATAGATACACAACAAATGTGAAAATGTTTGCGATGACTGTGTACTTTTATTCACCAGCAGCATATGAATACCTGCAAAAATTAATGCCTCTGACCCACAAATCATTGATTTCCAAATGAGTGGCAAGTGTCGACTGTGAAACTGGCATCTTAAAAGATGTTTTTAAGTATGTTGATTCGAACCCAATCGTAAGGGACCAGTTCAGCGATTCATGTCTAATTGTAGACAGTGTGGCACTTAGGAAGCAAGTAGTTTGGGACCAAGGAACTAAGCAATACACAAGTTTTTTAGAGTTTGGTGGGGAAGTGCCTCAGTCAAAAGAAGTAATAGAGGCATCTGAGGCTCTGGTTTTCATGCTTGTCTCTATTAAAGGCAAATTTATATGCCCGATTGCATATTTCTTTATCAATGGTGTACAGGCAAATAATCAGGCCACACTGATGAAATCCGCTTTAGAGAGGCTGCATAGTTCTGGCATTAGGGTTTGGTGTGTTACATGTGATGGCTGCAAGGTAAATATAAGCACTTTACGTACACTTGGCTGTACTTTAAATTTATCCAAGGGTGATTTTAAGAGCTACAATGTTTATTGTATGTTGGACATGTCATATGATGAAGTTTGCCAGAAATTCTCTAGAAGAAATATCTGCTTTTGAGTCTCCAACTGGCATTATTAGATGGCATTTCATTGAGCAATTGAACAAGGTACAACAAGAAGAAGATATGACATTTGGCAAAAAACTATCAGGACAACATATAAGTTATGTAAATAGAAAATGAATGTTTCATTAGCTCCACAGACTTTGAGTTCTAGTGTGGCAGATAGTATAGAGTTCCTGAGGAGGGTTGGTGATCCAAATATTAAAGGCAGTGAAGCAACAGTAGAATTTTTGTATAATATTGATAGGATTTTTGATATTCTGAACTCCAGAAATCCGTTAGGTGAAGGGAATAAGAGCCCCCTGAGACTTGACAACAAATCTTATTGGCTTGGTATTTAAAAAAAAAATTAAATAAAAAAAATGGTTCAAATGGCTCTGAGCACTATGGAACTTAGCATCTATGATCATTAGTCCCCTAGAACTTAGAACTACTTAAACCTAACTAACCTAAGGACATCACACAACACCCAGTCAACACGTTGGTATTTTCAGACACACTGAAAATTATATCAAAAGCTTAAAAATCATTGGTGTTCCATTGCTGCTCCATGCAAGAAATACTTTTGCTTTTGGGATAATTTTCAATATGCAATCAGTAAGGCACATAGCTCTGACAAGTAGGCTTCGTGTTGAATCTCCTTTGAAGCATTTGCTAACATATAAACTGTCACAAGACCACATACAGCTTTTTTTTCCTCTGCATTCGGTCCAGATGTGGTTGGTACAACAATCCAAATGCATACCAGTTCAAATGTGCCATGAGAAAGTTGCTCTTGGGTAACAGTGTCAATGCAGTGAATGGGAACTGCTCAAATTTTAATGTGTGTTGTTTGCCACCTGTTTATGATTTTCATGCAAGAAAGCATGCAGTAGAAAGTGGTGAAAGTGCTGCAGAAAATGAAGTAGAGGAGTGGTGTGCACTTCTTGATGATAAGATTAAGTTATTTCACAAGTAAAACATACTCTATTATATTGCAGGGTATGTGTCATTGTGCCTTTCAAGGCAGATCACATGCAACGACTGTCTTCACATACTGAAGCCACCAGTAGTTAAATCTGCATTAGAATGTGATTCTCTCTATGCTTCTCCCAATATGGCCAATAAAAATGCATTTGTAAAATTTTGTTAACTGGGGAAAACTGGTTAAAACAAGTGACTGCATGTACTCTGTTGTAGAATACTCAGAAACTGTTTTTGATGTTTGTGACTGCTGGGGATATGTGACAGAAATATATACAGGCCAAGATTTTGCATTGTGTTAAAAAAAATTTGTAGATTACCCATTTCCTGCTCTTGGTCATGAATACCGTTATGAAATTAGGATTGAGGACTTACATCATACTCAACTTCTTTGTAAGATTGCATCCCTATACTCCTGCATACGCTTAAAAACATGTGGAAAAAAAGCCTGCTGAGAAAATTTTAAACATCAAATCAAGTATAAGGCAGAAGTTAAATAAATTCATATTGTTTAATCATGTACAGTGCTCAAATTGGATAAATTATGTAATGGGACATTCCATGCAGATGGGTGTGACATTTTGACAGATTTTTTAAAACTATTTTGTCCATAGATTTGTTGTTGTGTAATGATGAACTTCAAAAGATGAATCACATTGAAGTAAAATTAAGTCTTTACATCCTGTGTAGATATTGTAACAAAATTATAATTGTTTATTATATAAGCTTATTTTAAGATGTTTGGTGTTACAAAATATGCACTTGCATTAAAAACAGGTGATTTGTGTGAAATTAATGAAAAAAATTATTTTCTGAGACTTATTTGACAGATGGCTTTCAGTGTGAGAAAATATTTCCCTCAACAACTAAGTTAACTTGAATTTATCACTTTAAGAAAACAGTTTAATCACAGGATGGGTGTGATCTAATGAAGTATGCAGTGGCCCTATGTTTCAAACAGTAATGTTTGTGGATACTCTGCAACATAAGAGCAATAAAATTGTTACTCTGTTAATTCTTGTTTTAATACTTCCTATAATGAACACAATGTTACAGTTGATCATAAGCATTCTTATTAGTTTATAACCATTCTAGAATAAGGGGACCTGAGTCAGGCAATACCAAATTTTCTGAATTTTGTCTTTATTTTGCTAGGATGTCTTTCTATTATATTTTCCTGTGTTGAGGGGTGGGGGGGGGGGAGAAGAGAATGCAAATAATCATATAGAATTATCTTTCTAGCACTACAAAGTGCAGAATACAGTGATTACAGGTACATGTGGAAATCTAGGAACTTTCAGTATTCATGTTACATGCCTAATTTTCATTAACAATTACCTTAATTATACGGTTACACTTTTTGCTAATTTGAACTGTGTACTACATGTTAAAAAGATTTTGTTTGGTCATAGTAATAAAAGCATTTCATTTTGTTAGTTCATATGTCCCATACGGAAATGAAATTATCGAGTTATGATGACAAAGGAAGGAAATAACGTTAAGGAATCTTACTTCACAGAAATTATGTAAGAATGGTTACACTTTTTGCTAGTTAACTTTAACATAAACCATTTAGTTTTCCATTAAGAGTGAAAGCAGGTGCACGAGTCACGTAAAGAACAAAGTTTCCCATAGGGAACTAAAGTATTTTACGTTTGAGTTATTGCAGACCCAAAGTATTGTGATATTCATATTTCTATTTAAAAAAGTTTGTAACTCAAATTCATAGACATTTTGGAATCTGTACATACATGTGTGTAGCAAGGTACTTTTAATTTTCTGGTTTAAATATAATTTATTTCATGAATTACCTTTAATACCAGCACTGTCTGAATGCATTATCTACCATTTAGAAGAAGAAATATTAGTGTACAGAATAACAAACCTCATGAAAAATGCGAGAGATTGTTCTGTACAGAACTTGGAATGGCTCTTTATCAATAGCAGGTAAAAAGGCTTCTATTAAAAGTTCAAAGAAACCAGTCAGTACCTCTTAATTCGCCATAGAAGTGATACAGTAATAAAACAATTTACATTTTTCAGAATTTCTGCTAAGTATTAAAAGTGTGAAGACGTATTCAATTAGTATTTGCTTTACCAATAACCTGTAGTACAAGCACACGTATAAGCAGATAATTATGGGAGTCAAGAGTTATGTTAAAATTAAAGATACTGACTGTTATTACATGCTCACAAAGCATTGTAGTTGCTGTACAGTTTATGCTGTACGTGGTGTACCCAATGTGATGGAGGACATAATATTCTGTTATCCCATAGGAGTGCACTGGTACCACACCTATTGAAAGTACGTTTTGTTGTAGAATAGTTGTATCAGATGTCTGTACCAGAAAACAAATCTCCACTGTGACACCCTTATGTTCTTGGTATGCTATTAGCTATTATTACAGGAATACTCTTCACATGGAGGAGGAAGGATAGTGAGATTTTCTTTTTCATCATTTCCAACACTGTACACAACTTTCTTGCACTTTTATGTTATCACATTTTTTCCCTTGATAATCAAAAAGAGAGAGGGGGGAAAAAAAATTTAAGCAAGCTTTCATAACTGAAAACTCTACTTGCGTCATTTGTTATTTTCAAAATGTTACTCTCTTTCCAAATACTGTCCAATTTCTTCAAACCAATTTTGAATTTCTAAGGTTATTACATATTATTTACTGTATATTGTCCACTAATACTTCTGTTATTACCAGATAGTTTGTAATGTGGCACTTCCTTTGTGCCACTGGTATTGGCTAGTGTACTTTTGCAGATAAGAAAATCGACTGGACTAGATTGTCCTGTCAGCATAGGACAAATTCAGACAATATGGAACTTTTTATACTAAATTTGCAATATAATGTCACCCTTGTCTCACACAGATTGTAGCAGCCATTGGGGTGCCTGTCTGGCCAGCTTCTGCAGCTTTCACTTTCAGGTTTGTTTTTTGCTTGGGCCGTATAGTGACAACCAGTCATTCCAGTGATTGACACCGTGTCAAAGACTGGAACCAAGATTCACAGAAATAAAATTCTATGGTTGTAATTCAAAGTGTAATTAATTTCGCTCACTGACATGTTTTGAATTCAATTTTAAAATTGTTTGGGTGTCAGACTGGAAAATTACAGTTTTAAGACACCCCAACCTTAAAATTAACAGCTGTGATCGAGGTTATTTTCGACAAGTTCCTTCACTTCCTACATCATCATGGATCAGTCCAATATAATATTATTACTAGACTTAACTTCCAAATGATACAGGTCAAGCATTTAAGAGGAGCCTTAACGTTGGGCTTTGTGTTTATCTCATTTAAATGTATTTCTTGTCTCGTATCAAAGACTGTAGCACTGTTAAAAACTGGTGCTTCTACCATATCACTCAGTTTAAATACACCGTGTCATGTACAGGCGTTAATAAAATCATGGCATTTAAATTACTGATCAAAGAGAGTGCCAAATTCGTAAGTGCATGTTGCAATTACAGTGTCAGCATATATGTAGATCGGTAATGCATCACTTCAGATAAAGAAAAAATAACGATTTTTTTCTGTTTATACGTAAGTAATACTTTAATAGTTCAGTTGTAATTTCTGTTGTCAGTAAAGATACCCCTAAGCACACGATGCCAACTTATTTCAAGAGACATCTTCACTGTTGTCCACACTTGATTTTCCGAATTATACCAGTAGTTAAAAGCTTCGGCAAGTAAGGTAATTTGTTGACCTCCATTGAATCTTAAATAGTGTTTTAAAACGGGCAAGTAAGTAAAGCACTCATAAAATAGTAAACAATTTATAGGTCAGCTTGTCAAACTTTCAAAACGCACTCGAATTTAGGAATTTCATAGCAGAACTGTCACTGTTTCTTCTCGCTAGATTAGAAACACTTCATTATGTTGATGTGTAGATATCTAGAACATCCAATCTAAAATACTTATGAGGGCGCAGAACGAAAAACATTTTCATCGGTGTTTTGACGCTTCGTTTTTTTGCCAAATTCAGATATGGCGGACACTCAATGATATAATCTCTTGGCGGCACGCGCTAGAGCCATCTATCGGTAGGTCCGGTAGTTGAGCATCCCTCATTTCGCTAGCTTTAGACGCCTGTGCGCGTGCCGGCCAAAGTTCATATCATTGAGTGTCCGCCAGAGGTCACTGGTGTCCGCCATATCTGAATTTGGCAAAAAACAAAGTGTCAAAACACGGATGAAAATGTTTTTCGTTCTGCGCCCTCATAAGTCTTTTATATTGGATGTTCTAGATATCTAAACATCAACATAATGAAGTGTTTCTAATGTAGCGAGAAAAAACAGTGACAGTTGTGCTATGAAATTCCTAAATTCGAGTGTGTTTTGGAAGTTTGACAAGCTGACTTATAAATCGTTTACTATTAATTTTATGACTACTTTACTTATTTGTCCGTTTTAAAACCCTATTTAAGATTCAATGGAGGTAAACAAATTAGCTTACTTGCCAAAGCTTTTAACTACAGGTATAATTCGGAAAATCAAGTGTGGAAAACAGTGAAGACGTCTCTTGAAAAAAAATGTTGACATTGTTTGCTTAGGGGTATCATTACTGACAAGAGAAATTAGTCCAGAACTATTAAAGTGTTACGTATAAACGGAAAAAATGATTATTTTTCTTTATCTGTAGTGATCCATTACCGATCTGCATATATGCTGACACTTTAATTGCAACATGCACTTACGAATTTGGCTCTCTCTTTGATCAGAAATTTAAATGCCATGACTTTATTAACGCCTGTACGTGGCATGGTTTATTTTAACTGAGTGATAAGGTAGAAGCACCAGTTTTTGACAGTGCTTCAGCCTTTGATACAAGACAAGAAACACTTTTAAATGAGACAAACACAAAGGCCAACGTTAAGGCTCCTCTTAAATGCATTACTTGTATCATTTGGAAGTTAAGTCTTGTAATAATATTATATTGGACTGATCCATGATGATGTAGGAAGTGAAGGAACTTGTTGAAAATAACATCAATCACAGCTGTTAATTTTAAGGTTGGGGTGTCTTAAAACTGTAATTTTCCAGTCTGACACCCAAACAATGACTGGTACCATGGTTTTCTTTTAAAACTGAATTCAAAACATGTCGGTGATCAAAATTAATTACACTATGAATTACAACCATGGAATTCTATTTCTGTGAATCTTGGTTCCAGTCTTTGACATGGTGTCAATCACTGGAATGACTGGTTGTCATTATAGGGCCCAAGCAGAAAACAAACCTGAAAGCGAAAGCTGCAGAAGCTGGCCAGACAGGCACCCCAATGGCTGCTACAATCTGTGTGAGGCAAGGGTGACATTATATTGCAAATTTAGTGTAAAAAGTTCCATATTGTCTGAATTCTAGTCCAGTCGATTTTCTTATCTGCAAAAGTACACAAGCCAATACCAGTGGCACAAAGGTAGTGCTATATTACAAACTATCCCATAACAACAGAAGTATTGCTGGACAATGTACAGTAAATAATATGTAATAACCTGAGAAAATCAGATTTGGTTTGAAGAAATAGAACAGTATTTGGAAAGAGAGTAACATTTTGAAAATAACAAATGACGCAAGTAGAGTTTTCAGTTCTTATGAAAGCTCGCTAAATATTTCCCCCCCCCCCCCCCCCCACCCCCCCTCCTCCATTCTCAAGAGAAAAATGTGATAACATAAAAGTGCAAGAAAGTTGTGTACAATGTTGGAAATGATGAAAAGGAAAATCTCACTATGCCTTGCTGCTCCTAAGAACATGATTTTCTCCCCCCCCCCCCCCTCCACCTTGTGAAGTGTGTTCCTGTAATAATAGCATACCAAGAACGTGAGGGTGTCACAGTGGAGATTTGTTTTCTGGTACAGATGTCTGATACAACTATTCCACAGCAAAGCTAACTTTCAATAGGTGTGGTACCGGTGCACTCCCATAGGATAGAAGAATATTATGTCCCACAGGAATCACATTGGGTACACCACATAAACTGTACAGCAACTACAATGTTTTGTGAGCAAGTAATACCAGTCAGTATCCCATAATGACCTGCTTATATGTGCGCTTGTACTACAGGTTATTGGTAAAGCAAATACTAATTGAATAGGTCTTCACAATTTTAATACTTAGCAGAAATTCTGAAAAAATGTAAATTGTTTTATTACTGTATCACCTCTATGGTGAATTAAGAGATACTGACTGGTTTCTTTGAACATTTAATAGAAGTCTTTTTACCTGCTATTGATTAAGAGCCATTCCAAGTTCTGTACAGAACAATCTTTCGCATTTTTCATGATGTTTGTTATTCTGTACACTAATATTTCTTCTTCTAAATGGTAAATAATGTATTCAGACATTGTTGGTATTAAAGGTAATTCATGAAAAAAATTATATTTAAACCAGAAAATTAAAGGTTCCACATGGCACATGAAAAGTACCTGGCTACAACCATGTATGTACAGATTCCAAATTGTCTGTGAATTTGAGTTACAAACTTTTTTAAATAGAAATATGAAGAGCACAATACTTTGGGTCTACAATAACTCAAATGTAAAATACTTTAGTTCCCTATGGGAAACTTTGTTCTTTACATGACTTGTGCAACTGCTTTCACTCTTAATGGCAAACTAAATGGTTTATGTTAAAGTTAACTAGCAAAAAGTGTAACCATTGTTACATATTTTCTATTAAGTAAGATTCCTTAATGTTAATTCCTTCCTTTGGCATCATAACTTGATAATTTCAGTTCAGTATGGGACATATGAACTAACAAAATGAAATGCTTTCATTACTATGACCAAACAAAATCTTTTTAACATGTAGTACACAGTTCAAACCAACAAAAAGTGTAACCGTGTAATTAAGGTAAATGATGAAAATTAGGCATGTAACATGAATACTGAAATTTCCTAGATTTCCAAGTGTAACTGTAATCACTGTATTCTGTACTGTGTAGAGCTAGAAAGATAATTACATATAATTATTTGCATTCTCCTCTCCCCTCCCCCCCCCCCCTCTCAACACAGGAAAATATAATAGAAAGACCTCCTAGCAAAATAAAGACAAAATTCACAATATTAGGTTTTGCCTGACTCAGGCCCCGAAGTATTAAAACAAAAATTAACAGAGTAACAATTTTATTGCTCTTATGTTGCACAGTATCCCCAAACATTACTGTTTGAAAGATAGGGCCACTGCATACTCCATTAGATCACACCCATTCTATGATTAAACTGTTTTCTTAAAGTGATAAATTCAAGTTAACATAGTTGTTGAGGGAAATATTTTCTCACACTGAAAGCCATCTGTCAAATAAGTCTCAGAACATAATTTTTTTCATTAATTTCACACAAATCACCTGTTTTTAATGCAAGTGCATATTTTGTAAAACCAAACATCTTAAAATAAGCTTATATAATAAACAATTATAATTTTGTTACAATATCTACACAGGATGTAAAGAGTTAATTTTACTTCAATGTGATTCATCCTTTCAAGTTCATCATTGCACAACCACAAATCTATGTACAAAATAGTTTTAAGAAATCTGTCAAAATGTCACACCCATCTGCATGGAATGTCCCATTACATAATCTTTTCCAATTTGAGCACTATACATGATTAAACAATACAAGTTTATTTAACTTCTGCCTTATACTTGATTTGTCGTTTAAAATTTTCTCAGCGGACATTTTTCCACATGTTTTTAAGCATATGCAGGAGTACAGGGATGCAATCTTACAAACAAGTTGAGTCTGATGTAAGTCCTCAATCCCAATTTCATAATGGTAATCATGACCAAGAGCAGTAAACGGGTAATCTATAATTTTATTTTTAACACAATGCAAAATCTTGGCCTGAATATACTTCAGTCGCATATCCCCAGCAATCACAAACATCTGAAAGAGTTTCTCTGAATATTCTACAACAGAGTACACGCAGTCACTTGTTTCAACCAGTTTTCCCCAGTTAACAAAATTTTACAAATGCATTTTTATTGGCATAGAGAGCATGACATTCCAAGGCAGATTTAACCACTGGTGGCTTCCAAATGTGAAGACAGTGTTTGTATGTGATCTGCCTTGACAGGTGCAATGACACATACCATGCAATATAATAGAGTATGTTTTGCTTGTAAAATGTGAACTTAATCTTATTATCAAGAATTGCACACCACTTCTCTACTTCATTTTCTGAAGCACTTTCATCACTTTCTACTACATGCTTTCTTGCATGAAAATCATAAACAGGTGGCAAACAACACACATTAAAATTTGAGCAATTCCCATTCATTGCAGTGACACTGTTACCCAAGAGCAACTTTCTCATGGCACATTTGAACTGGTATGCATTTGGATTGTTCCACTCATCTCTGGACCGAATGCAGGAAAAAAAAGCCCTATGTGGTCTTGTGACAGTTTATATGTTAGCAAATACTTCAGAGGAGATTCAACACGAAGCATACTTGCCAGAGCTATGTGCCTGACTGATTGCACATTGAAAATTATCCCAAAAGCAAAAGTATTTCTTGCATGGAGCAGCAATGGAATACCAATGATTTTTAAGCTTTTCATATAATTTTCAGTGTCTCTGAAAGTACCAAGCCAATAAGATTTGTTGTCAAGTCTCAGGGGACTCTTATACACCCTTTACCTAATGGATTTCTGGAGTTCAGAATATCAAAAATCCTATCAATATAATAAAAAAATTCTACTGTTGCTTCACTTCCTTTAAGATTTGGATCATCAACCCTCCTCAAAAACTCTATCTGCCACGCTAGAACTCATAGTCTGTGTAGCTAATGAAACATTCATTTTTCTATTTACATAACTTATATGTTGTTCTGATAGTTTGTTGGCAAATGTCATACCATCTTGTTGTACCTTGTTCAATTGCTCAATGAAATGCCATCTAATAATGCCAGTTGGAGACTCAATAGTAGATACTTCTGCTAGAGCATTTCTGGCTAACTTAATCATATGACATGTCCAAGATACAATAAACATTGTATTTTTCCACAGGATGAGGAATGTGGCTTTTAAAATCACATTTGTAACAGTTTAAAGTACAGCCAAGTGAATGTAAAGTGCTTACATTTACCTTGCAGCCATCACATGTAACACCAAACCCTAATGCCAGAACTATGCAGCCCCTCTACAGCAGATTTTATCAGTGTGGCCTGATTATTTGCCTGTACACCATTGATAAAGAAATATGCAATCGGGCATTTAAATTTGCCTTTAATAGACACAAGCATGAAAACCAGAGCCTCAGATGCCCCTATTACTTCTTTTGACTGAGGCACTTCCCCACCAAAGTCTAAAAAACCTGTGTATAACTTAGTCCCTTGGTCCCAAACTACTTGCTTCCTAATTGCCATACTGTCTACAATTAGACATGAATCACTGAACTGGTCCCTTACAATTGGGTTCAAATCAATGTACTTAAAAACACTTGCCAACCATTTGGAAATCAATGATTTATGGGGCAGAAGCATTAATTTTTGCAGGTATTCATACGCTGCTGGTGAATAAAAGTACACAGCCATCACAAACATTTTTCACATTAGTTGTGTATCTATTACCCTTTGACGAGAGAGAATTGTTCACTATATTGCACCCTGATTCCACTTGTCTTCCTTTCTGATGATTGAGGAAGTTATGTAACTTCTCAGGATGATGCCCCTCCTCCTTCAATGAACTTATGATGTCATCCATGGAAAACACTTTCTTCTCTCTTCTTCGAAGTTTTTCATGGACGCACTTCAGTTTACGTTTTAATTTGTGCACAATGTCTGAGAAAAAATTGCAAGTTCCGGTCACTTGTCTTCCATTTCTACTTTCAACTGTATACCACAATCAATTACTGAAGAACCAACAGCACTCTGTAATAAAGAAATAATTTCGTTATATGTGAATGAAATAACTCAAGGCTAGATGAAAAACTATAAGAAAACTTTGGGGAAGTGAAAACATCATAATAACGTTTTCGACACAATTCGCAGCTTCTGCATTGGATAAATGGGACATGCTTTCCACGGAAGAATTCTCATTGACAACATTCTCCACGCAATCAGTAGCTTCTGCAGGAGGCAAATCGAGTACGGATTCCATGACAGAACGCTAAAAACAAAAATTTGGAACTGGATTACAACATTGCTTAGACCTATGTAGCCCATTTGTGTCCGTACGAAATAAATTCACAAAAGTAAAAAGCACATACATAGCAAGGAAATTAATTAGCTATCTCAAATGGAGAAGCATCGTTGTCACTCAAAACTCAAAATCCTAACAACATGTCGCCGTGGCTGTTTATTTGGTGGCATCAAATGTGTCGGCAAGTCAAAAACTGATGGCACTGCTTCGGGTTTGCGACATTTCTTCCACGTTCCAGGGCTCAGTACGTAATCATCTTGTCGGAAATGGATTCTGCAAAGAAAACTGCAAGACGTAGGATTAAAACCTTTCCGCTTCACGGAAGTAATCCACTTCTTTAGCAGCTCTGGGTGCTTTAGAGGAAACCTGTTCAAAAACATCGAATTAGCAAACGCACTAAGTCTGTATTTTTATCGTATTGTATCGGTAGTCCTATTACCTGTGAAATGGTAAGTCACTTTCCTTATTCCATCGCTTCGTACAGTTGAAAGCGGAACAAGAAATCACCATTTCGATATTCCTTATACGCCGTACAGACCGAGAGAAACTTCTTGTCAAATTCGAATATGGCGGACAATACAGACGACAGTAATCAGCTGGTAGAGCCATCTATCGGTAGGTCCGGTAGTTGAGCATCCCTCATTTCGCTAGCTTTAGACGCCTGTCTCTGCCGTGGGCTGTGAGATAAGCAGCTTGGAAAAACCGGAAAGATAAAATGCGAAAATTAAATTAAGGTAGAATACCTACTCTATCCCTTTGGTAAATCCTTATCGCTATTTTAGTATAACAACTACATAACTTAAAATAGCTGTCATTTCTCAGAATTTTAAATGTTAACTGTACCGTGTGGGAAGCATTGATCTGCACATGGACATAACATCGACGTAATTTTCCTTTGTTACAGGCAGGACGAGCATGTACAAACCGTTTGACAGTGAGATCTTGTTAATTTTCCTTGTTTTCTTGTTAGAGTTATGAGTCTATACTCTTCGTCAAAGTTTTCTTAAAATCGCTTAACAAATGGACGCAGTTTTATGACATTCCCATCCGAAGAGGGAAGGAAGATTAGATTTAACGTTCCATCGACACCAAGGTCATTGGAGACAGCGTAAAGCTCGGACTGTGTTAAGGATGGGGAAGGAAATCGGCCGTGCCGTTTCAAATGAAACATCCCAACTTTTGCTTGGAGCGATTTAGACAAGTCACGGAAAACCTAAAACTCTATGGTGAGATAATGGTTTACAACATAGTTCTGCCAATTGCGAGTCCACTGCACCGCCTCATTCGGTCTTACCCATCTAACTGGTTTCCTGATCACATCTCCTTTCGTTGTTGTTGTTGTAATCTTCAGTCCTGAGACTGGTTTGATGCAGCTCTCCATGCTACTCTATCCTGTACAAGCTTCTTCATCTCCCAATACCTACTTCAGCCTACATCCTTCTGAATCTGCTTAGTGTATTCAACTCTTGGTCTTCCTCTACGATTTTTTACCCTCCACGCTGCCCTCCAGTACTAAATTGGCGATTCGCCGATGCCTCAGAACCTGTCCTACCAACCGATCCCTTCTTCTGGTCAAGTTGTGCCACAAGCTCCTCTTCTCCCCAATTCTATTCAATACTTCCTCTTTAGTTATGTGATCTACCCATCTAATCTTCAGCATTCTTCTGTAGCACCACATTTCGAAAGCTTCTATTCTCTTCTTGTCTAAACTATTTATCGTCCATGTTTCACTTCCATACATGGCTACACTCCATACAAATACTTTCAGAAACGACTTCCTGACACTTAAATCTATACTCGATGTTAAAAAATTTCTCTTCTTCAGAAACGGTTTCCTTGCCATTGCCAGTCTACATTTTATATCCTCTCTGCTTCGACCATCATCAGTTATTTTGCTCCCCAAATAGCAAAACTCCTTTACTACTTTAAGTGTCTCATTTCCTAATCTAATTCCCTCAGCATCACCCGACTTAATTCGACTACATTCCATTATTCTCGTTTTGCTTTTGTTAATGCTCGTCTTATACCCTCCTTTCAAGACACTGTCCATTCCGTTCAACTGCTCTTCCAAGTCCTTTGCTGTCTCTGACAGAATGACAATGTCATCGGTGAACCTCAAAGTTTTTATTTCTTCTCCATGGATTTTAATTCCTACTCCAAACTTTTCTTTTGTTTCCTTTACTGCTTGCTCAATATAAAGATTGAATAGCATCATAACAAATCACATGATACTGTCAACTGACAACCTTCTCATGGGTTGTTCCATGAACAATATAAGGTTTGTCACCCCCTTCTTCTCGCGTATTCAGCAATAGCATTGCAGTCAGCAGCCCAGTCCACTTTTACCGACTTTTTTAAAATTCTGTAGTGACTTCAGAATGCAATGAGATACATTTCATTTCAATGTGATGAATAAACATGAATTTTAAATCGATGAATTCTAGGTTAGATTTTCCAATGTTTGATTAATTCTAGGTTAGATCTTCCAGTGTTTGATTAATTATAGGTTAGATGTTTCCTGAATAGCGGACGAGCACATCAGCAAATTTGTTGGGATTCTGTCTTCCACAACAATCACTAAAATGAGCTTTACCATTGCAGGTAGAGACTTCAACATCCATACACATAGCTTGGTATCTCATATCTTCCTCGTTTTCCCTGTATTTCAGAACACATGAAACACTCTTCTTGTTTTGACTTTATGTCATTGTCTGAAAAATTAAAAAAAATTCAGTCGCTGCTTATAAAACAAACCATTGTTAATGGGATCAGTTGCTGTCAAGAAAACTTGCTGGAAACAGAAGTTTCAGCTTACAGATGTCCTATATAAGTTTTGGGCTCACTCCATCTCTTGTTTCTTCTCCTCTGCGAGCACTGTCTGTTCCTAAAAGATGAGCATTATAATTAGGTGTCAGTGCTCCTTTATTGACCCCAGCGGTACTCTAGGCAATGTAGACACATCACTGATCTTTTTTTGGGATGATGAAAACAGAGACCATAATCCTCTGAAACTGTCTTTCTGTAAATATGGTCTGTATGCACAGTGTGATGTTTTAGTGACAATCTGAGGTATTTTATTATTTTTCCAGTGTGAAAGTAGTAAGACTGAGCCACTGAAAAACTTTCAGCTTGATTCCTCACACCATCCCAAATTTCTGGTCAATTAAATATCCTTGGATGATGGTTCTTCTGCCTTCTTCACTTGTGTTTTCGACTGCTCTTTTCTTCATCGCTGTTACCACAACACCTTAACAGATTCCACGTTTATTCAGAAACATGGTCTTGCAGTCTTGAATTCATTCTGTTCTTCATAGGAAGTAGAACATAACAGTGAAGTTTCTTTTGGAGTTCACTCATGTGCTAGCTTTTTTAAAGATCTTGCTTGAATTACTGCAAATAAAGTCTCTTTTTTATACATCTCTAATTTGTAATATCTTTAAAAATGCTCAGCCTTTCTGCATGGACATTCTTCTTATGACATTTACTTCTGCAGTTGTCTCAACATGGATCTTTCATGTAAGCTCCTGGAACATGGAGTTCCCTGAATGAAATGTAGGATTCTTTGCACTGGTATCTGATTTTGAAAACATTTATATCCCTGAGTTATCAATGTTTTTATATTTTTTATGGCGTTGCTTGTCCTCTAAAGTGTTTCTCCTATGTCTCTAAATTCTGTTCTTTAAAGGGGTGCACATCAGTAATGTCACCTTCATTGGCTGTCTACAATAGCTCTGAACTTTGTTACCATCAGTTGGTTTTCATTGCTTCAAATTAACATTTGCTCATTTTTGTGGCTCTTCGTCTGATTCATGACCAGATGTTAGTTGATATTCTAAAATAGAAGGAGAGATATCTGATGGCGAATATGAATCATGATTGTTGTCACTGGCAAGGAAATTATAGGGAAAGTGACTGATATGAGTGGTTTCTCACACAGGAAACATGAAGAATCAAGAGTACTTACAGAAGAACAGAAACATATTCTAGTGTATTGTGCATTCTATATTTCAAACTTTCCTTACTCTTCAGCTTGACAAAATAAAATAAAAAATGTTTCCACTCTGCATCCATAGAAAATGAAGGAAACAGAACAGAGGAATAAAGTGTTGAAATTTTATTTCAAAGCTACAGTATTTCAGAAGAATATTGTTATACATACAAGCAAGAGACTGCAAATTCTATAGAACAAATTCCATCATACTTTCTCTCTGGAACTCATAACTAACAAATTAGTACTACAAGAGAGCTCTGAAACCAAACACCGGCGATTTTTTCACTCTTTATGACATAAACAGGACAAAACCATAAAGAATGGGGAAAAATACTCACCAAACTTTTGTTGCCAATATAAACAGACAACAAATATTTCCCTGTATGAAGTTCAGGCATTACGGTTGTGTAGTTCAAGATATCTGCCTCCGGCATTACAGTTATCATATCATTCACAGTTCTTATTAAGGAACACCTGGGCAATTCAAGATAGCTATTTGTAGCAGAGAAATGCTCACTGATATAATATTTGCGTATTTGTTGAAGTGAGTATTGTGATCTAACAGTAAATCCTGAGAGATACCTAGTTATAGCAGAAGGAAGAGTAATAATGATGACTCAAACGTGAAAAAGATCGAGCAACCTAGTTATTGTATTAATGTGACGATATTTCTTAGCAGTTGTAGAGATAGGTTGAAATACTATGAATAACTGTAAAGCAGCTAAACACATAATGACCACAATAGAAAAAATAACCTTATTCAAAGCAGCCATCAATATTTGAAAATGTCAATAGAAAAAACATTACAAAAATACTAAGTTACAAAATATATTATGAGCAAAATATAGGCCTTAGCTTGGAATAGTTTAATCTGTATTAAGGTATGATAACTCAGCTTAACATTTTATCTGGAAGCATCTATCAGAATTTAAAGAAATTCAAGTAAAGCAAGCTTGATCCCATTTTATCAATGTTATCCTCATTCAAAAAATCTTTCACCCAGAATTTAAATGTATATCAACTTGAAACAAAATGCAGTTTTGAGAATTTTCGGAAGTTGCAAATGCTATGCTTAGAATATTTCGTAGTAAATCGTCGTTTGTGTTTATAAGAACAGGTTTTCGTTCTGATGGGATCTGATGTCAGTTCAAATTAAGCTTTAAGCATCTGAAAGCACTAATAAATTTTATGTTGCCACTTCATACTAACATTTGTGACCGAAAAACGAAAATGAATTTATTATGCTGGAGTTAAGAAATCTTAAAATACTAATGGTTGTGCAGTAATGTAAATATCTATGTTCCTGTACTGAGTGTTTTCTAAAATTATTGGCAGTCCTTGATAAGGAAAGTAATTGCGGAAGTATAGAATCAGATTCCTTTCACAAAGTTAAAGTATATTTTGCCACTTAACAAAAATTTTGTTTACATTTCATACTTGCAAAATGATTGCTCAGAGGACATGTTAAAAGAATGTCTATTCATTAACTAATTAGTATCAAAACCCAATAATAGAAAGTTGCAACATCAGCTACATTTATACCGATTTAACTAATTTCCTTTTCTTGTCAAGGCTGTAGGTTTCCTTCTTCTGTAGTGTTTAAAAAACTACTCAAGTTCAAGTGTAGTGCAAAATACATACCACAATCTGCTCATACTAGGCTCAGTATAGTTTACATATAAAATAAAGTTTCATTTTTTGAGAGACGTATGTGCCAATTATGCACCAAATTGAAGTTGACTGTAGTCTCTACTAAATTAGTGGCAAAAGTTACCTACTGATACTAGACACAATAAAACAAAAATCACTGTCTAGATGGCATATGTCTCTTTTTTTGCATGACAGCAGACAGGCAAATACATATTAATTAAAACATTGGATGAAAGTGCACTTACAAAGCCAGCTGTTAACTGCAAATCTAGAAGCTCATTCTGAATTTCATATGGCCCCTAAAGAAAGTTAGCTGGTATTTTATTCTCTTAGGTTACAATTTAATCACTTAGTCACAGTTTTAGGCCAAATCGGAAATAAGACACACAGGTAGATTACTGCAATGTGAAACATATATCTCAGGCTACAGCACACATCAGTTTTTTATTTCAGTTGTACTTCTGTCTTGAGCGTCATTGGCTTTGTAGCTCACAACTGAACTGTCACAGTCCAATGTTTCAAGGTCTTGCACTACTAGTACTCTGCAGATTAGTCTGTCAGCACACCTACATTTTCTTACATTCACATATGTTGGCTTCGCCAACTCATGGTAAAGTGATCAAACTCCAGCCCTAACCTAGGCCTCAGGCTTCATTACAGGTCATTGTGACACTACATCTAGTTTTTTCCATTCATCAAACAACTAAGAAAATCAGTAACCCACCCTAAAATTCATAATAACCAGAAACGTATAAGCTGAAAGGAATAATTATGTTAAGCGATTCTTATTGGCTTCCATATACTGCTATCCAATTGCCTGTGACCAGTATCAATAAATTTCCATCAGCACACAATCAAGAGCCACCAACCCCGTATGTGTACTCCAGCCAAATTCTGTAATGAAATATTAATTAGCTGTTACACATCAAGTGCATCTTAGGTAATAGTAACAAATGATTAAGCCAGCCGCGGTGGTCTAGCGGTTCTAGGCGCTCAGTCCGGAGCCACGCGACTGCTACGGTCACAGGTTCGAATCCTGCCTCGGGCATGGATGTGTGTGATGTCCTTAGGTTAGTTAGGTTTAAGTAGTTCTAAGTTCTAGGGGACTGATGACCATAGATGTTAAGTCCCATAGTGCTCAGAGCCATTTGAACCATTTTGAACAAATGATTAAACTCACCAGACTGTTATGACATGTAATTTACTTACTGTTACCACGTATCATTATTCATACTGTAGATATTTTAACCATAATGAACATCAAACACATAAAAATGCTAAACAAAAACTAAAATTTGTTCACATCTTGCAGACATGCATCCATCATTAACATGTACCAACGAGAGCTGATAGTTTGCTGTTCACACAACAGAGATGCAACGTGCCCAACAAATACTGGATGTCAACCTTGAGACACATCTAGTATCACAAGTCGCCCCCACCCTCTTCTGTAGCATGTCAAATCTTCAAAAAGTATGCGTTTGCAAACAGTTGTCAGGGACTGTGTAGCATGAAGGGTGTCCTCAGTAGAGTATGTTGGTGTAGGTATTGCTGCCATCTGTGGTTCGATGAATTTGCTCATCCCTTTTTGTAACGAACGAGATTGGTGCTAAATTGGTAATTGGTCACTGTGTAACAGGTAAGCTGTTTTTACCCTTTCAAGTGACGCTGTTTTTGGGTTATCATTGTATACTGCATACAGTTAATGCAGACAACAAGCCCACTAATTTTGATTTTACATAGCCTAAGGAAACCTTTCCCCGACGAGGTTTTGGCAGTTAGAATTATTAGTCGATTTTCCACAGATGTGAGACATGTTAAAGGGACTGAAGAGATGGTGGCCAACTATTTTTCGAAGTCAATGAAATTTGTTATTCCATTGATTGGCCAAATACGTGTCAGAATAAGCAGCCAACATGCAGACAGATGAGCTCATGTGAGTGGAGACATGTCAAGTTCAGCTCAGAAGAGCTGTATTTTAAGGGAGTAAAAAACTTCATTGTGGTGTAGTACATCTAAACTACCTCCCACACCTTATCATGTCTGCTGCTGTTTTTCGCATGCAAGTGTTTATCAAGGTGTACAAGAACAGTCACTCTGGAGCTAATACCACAATTAAACTTGCCAAGGACAGCTAAATTTGGCCAAGTACTAGGAAAGGCTGTTGATCATGCACTAGATCATGTGTTTCACTTCAGACAGCAAAAGCTACCACTATGTACATTGGCCAATAGGTCGTTTTTCTGATTCCACACTGCCTTTTTTCCTATGTACACATTGAATTTATATTACCACTGCCTCCAGCAGAAGGGCTCTGGTAAGTTGTCAAGGCAACTGAGAGATAAACCTGTTGGGCTGATATGACTCCAATTATGTACTTTTCTGTAGAAAAACCAGCCAAGACTTTTCTTTCTACATGACCCACTTGGTTTGACTGCCTGGTACTCATTACAATGGGCCACAGACAACAGTTCATGTCACCATCATTCCACAAAATGGATAAATTGTGAGGTTTCCAACAACATCACCCAACTTGTTATGAAAATCTTGTACAACACTGTACCACAGAATATATTTCTCCTAAGTATGCTCTCATCAGGTAGAAAAATATGTTATTATAAGATTAATATCTGCCACATCCTGATTCACGGGACTAGAATATTAAGCTCATTTTTGGTTCATGATCCACTAACCTAACCCCCCCTCCCCCAGAAAAAATGGCAGGTAGTTCAAAATCCAATTGGATAATGTACCACACCACGTTTATCTCTACTAAGCAAAGAAAATCGGGGGAAGATAGCTGACTTGGGCTGCCTCCACTAACCTAAGTCACCCGACCGCCACTTCCTCCTATGAACTGGAGCCAAGTTTGAATTTTTGGGGTAAACAAAGGTCACTTGGGGTTTCTCTATTAAGCTAAGAAAACAGCGTGGAAAAAAGGTCACTTGTACTAATCTCAGTCACCCGACCGCCACCTCCTCCTGAGGATTCGTGGGAAAAGGACTTGGACATAAGTCCTTATGTAAACTATTTCATGCAGGTGTGTTCGCCACGAGGGCCAGTGCCCAACTGACTTGGTACACAGCGCCACCACCAGAGAGCTCTCTCATCCGTTACATAATCCAAGATGGCGGGGGCAAACACTGTGTTAACCATGAGGTCCAGAGCCCAACTGACTTAGTACACAGCACCACTGCCAGAGGGTGCTACCGTGACACCAGCTGATGAAACAAGTATCGTTATCCAAGATGCTGCAAACAGTGTTTTCACCATGAGGCCTAGTACATATTGGCACCACCAGAGGGCTCTGTCATCCAAGATGGCTACTGTGACGCCGGGTGATGACACAAGTACCATTATCCATGATGCCGGCAAAAAGTGTGTTCACCACAAGGTCTAGTACATATTATGACCGCCAGAGAGCGCTACTGTGACATCAGCTGATGATGCGAGTGCCACGACCACCTGGACTAGGAATGAAATAGTTAAAGCCTCCACCATAATATTCAACTGACCCCCACATCCCCCTACCAATCCATGTTGGTGGGCTGATGTGTACTAACGTGAACTAAAGTGTACTAACATGCGCTAATGTTCACAGTGTATGACCTCACCCAAGATGCCCCAGGGCCCCCCCTCCCCCCCCCCCCCCCCAAGGCTTGAAATTTGAATTTTGGATGGAAGATAGGTTAATTGGGCTATCTCCAATAACCTAACTCGCCTCCCCTCCCCCAGAAAATGGCGGGAAGTTCAAATTCCAACAGGATAATGTTACCTCTACTATCCTAAGAAAATCGCAGAAAGATAGGTCACTTGGGCTACCTCTTCCTAGGGATTGGTGAGAAAAGGACTGAGCCCGCAATGGGCTGGTGGACAGAGGGAGGACTGTACTTTATTTATTTTGGACCAATTTATTTAGGGATGGAGTATATTTATCACAGAACACATACTCTGGCATGCTTGGGACCACACCACACAGCCTACAGAAATTATACACCAGTCTTTATTTAAACAATTTCATCCACTGCATCCACCACAAGATCTAGACTCCAACTGACCTAGTACGCAATACTGCCACCAGAGGGTGGTGTCATCCCTCCTGTGACATAATCCAAGATGATTGGGGATAATGGAGGAAAAATGACTTTGGACACAAGTCTTTATTTTGCAGGCAGTCTCACCACCACGAGATCTAGAGTCCAACAGACCTAGTACAAAGTACTGCCACCAGATGATGCTGTCCTCCCTCCAGTGATGAACTCCAAGATGATGGTCTGTAGGGGAAAATGGCGCGGAAATGACTCAGCCTGCACTGGGCTGCTGGAGAGAGTAAGGAAGGAGTACATTCTATTTTGGAACATTTTATTTAGGGATAAAGTATATATATCACACTGACACAAAACACTAGCCCTGATGTGCTTGGGATCACAATACACAGTCTGCAGACGCGCAAACAACTCCTAATTTTCCTAACAATTTCAGTACAGACACGCAAACTGCTCCTAAATAGTGCAGTACACAGATGCATAGACACACTCAGTACTCGTAAACTGTCCAAATAACTCATAGCACAGCCGACAGGAACGCTCGCAAAGTAATGCAACAGACACGCAAGCACCCTCCGCCACGCTGCATCCCGTGGAGCACACAGGAGGTTAGAGGCAACCACCACGAAGTGACGCGGCTGTCAGCTGTCAAACCACGTACAGATGCCCTCAAGCGTGAGACGGTGACATCCCATTCACATTTCATACCTTAGAAATTCCTATCTAAATACGTGTTCACCTAGACGCTACTGATGACGCGACCGGACGTGTAAGCCGTCACAAATGCGATCCCCCACCGGATGCAGGTGAAAGTTGTCTCTATTTCTGAGTATACAGTCACGCTTATACCGATGTCGCAGAACTCCAAGGCGCATCCCCAATATGCGAGATACCTCAGGGCAGCACTTGTCTTTACCACTGATAGCAGAATAGCACAGGCTGCTTTCTCCCTAACCGAACATATGAGCTGCGTACCCACCCCAGTTTCACTGACACCTCGCTGAGAAACGTCCACGTGGCGACTCGCCATCTAAAAGGTTCTCAATGTTGTTCTTAAGTCACATGGCTTTGTAAATAATAACAGACAAGTCGACTTCTCGGGAATTGTATAGTGTAACAGAAATAGTTATCGCTCGCTTTCTTGATGTTTCAGCTTGTATGCACGAAAATTATTGCCCTAACAGAACCTGTTTACGAAAATAGCGCAGAATAACATCGAATGCACTCTTCCCAGCGCTCCTAACGTGACAGTCTTCCTGCTCCCAACATATGCAAATGTTCTCACCACTTTGTAGAGGCTCCTATATCCCAGACAAAGCATGTGAATGAATCGAGCATTATGATTCGTTCTTATCGAATTTACCCGCCGAATTACTGATGCTGCCGGTATCGAAGCACCATAAGCCTTTTTTTCCTTCTGCAAACGAGACTTTCAGCGGTTATTTTACACTGACCACCATATTGCACCCACAACTAAAACTCGCAAACTGCCATACATATCGTCAAGTACGGAAAGACTTATTCCATTATACTGCTCCCCCACCGATGACAGGAGTTTGAATATTGAGCTACAATGACTATACGATAGGATGAACTCCAAGTGGTGTATTTCAGGGGAAGAGTGTCACATATATTAACGTACATAAACGTGTAATAACGAACATTAGCGTGTACTAATGTTCCCTAATGTGTACTAACGTGCACTCGTTTCCCCTCAGCACAAACGCGTTACTGTTTGTGCCTCCTTGCTTGTTCACTTTTCTGCGCACGTCTCCAGACTCGGTGGTTACAAGAACACACGTATTTTCGCATGGATCACCATAATATTATACCATTTTCGCGGTACCTTTCGATATCAAGCTCTAGGCTGCATCCTGCCGATCGCTCGCGCAGTATAGTTCCCAAGATATAGACTGAAAATTATTTCTCTACAAACCCCAAACTTTAGCGAGGTCCAGCGTGCTGTATACCACTGAGTAACTAGAAACAAATAGAGGATATTTCCACTCTAGAATACCGATGTCGGTGATGTAACAGATTCGAAGTCATTCCTATAATTTACAGGTCAACTCAAGTCTTTCCGATGTCTAGAGAACCGGCAAACGTGTCTTCCACACACCACAGTCGATCTTCTCTCAACTAAATAAAGGCATGAAATGTGCAGATGCAGTCAATCGAACAATTTACATGGGAGGGAATAACAGTCCAGCGCAAATGCGCCTCCATACGCAATCTCAAATTTCCACTTGATCACAAAATCCGCCCAACACATACTAAGTATTAGTTCACTACTCTGTCGTCTAAAGGACGGCAATGTTAACTCAGATACATTTCTACACTCCAAAATGCCTCTGCATTCGGACGCCTGCAGCCGTTAACGAGAAACGTGAATCATTCCCACACAGGTCACAGGCGCTGCAGGTCGAGCATGAAAGGTACAATCAATCATCCTAAGAAATCGGTGACATATATCTTTTATCCCTGTACTTACCACTAAATGTTGCGATAGTGGTCTCAACTGAACAGCATTCGACAATGAGCGAAGTATCGGAAATACACCCTGCTGAAGGCCGTGGCTCTGGAAATGGAAATATCTGTACCTTCCTTACGACTGGACATACTCAATTCCTTTCCACGAACACACAGTTTATAAGCCTGATGCTCAAATGCGAAAATATCATGCACCCCCCCCCCCCCCCCCAATACCACTAAGTATAATACTTCGTCAATAACTGATTGCCTATGATACGAAATAATACTGAGATAAAATTAGCGATGGGTGGACATGTCTCATAAGTTTTTTCTTGCGAGTCCTACCACTGTGTCTTAGAAAGAGGGACGTAATCGGCCAGATCGCAACAACTACTGTATGTTACTGTCACAAGTGGTCTTGGTTCTACCGGTGCACACAAGTATCCATGTTAAAAGCTACACCCGCTATACAAATCTAGGTACGACATTACCTCTGAATGAGGTGGTTTTTCTCCAGACAAATACCGTGACGGTAACAGTAAGAATGCGTGTTATTAGCCCATGATGCAACCTCGTGATAAAATCATTGAACTTTGAAAGTGATTCGGCTAAGGAACGTGGTATGTAAGCGGTATTTGCGACTCCCCCACTCCGCCCCAGCTAGATAATTCTATAGTATTTGTAGTGCATTCTTTCTTGAGACAATATCAGAGGTTCTGCGACACATCCACTGGGTTATAGGCGATGACTGATTGAGAAGGAACACAAACAGTAGTAGTAGACGATGTGCCGCTTGAGGTCGTAAGAAAATGTACACTAGCTTTCTAGATCTCTAGTGTAACGCTATCTGCTAGAAATAATATCCATGATTTGGAATTGAGTCTTTCCATTCAGGCACATACCTGCGTTGGATCCTATTGACAACTCCTTTAATGATCACAACCGCTACTCAATCATATTTCTGGCACTTCCATATCTCGAAACGAGTCACCTGTCCCCGAGCCTAGCTGCTACAGTAAAATTCCAGCGTGGTTTTAGTCACCCCCTACGCATCTTGCAACTGCTCCCATTTCTACAGCTTCCCGTATGTGACCGTTCTAATTTAAGTCGGAACTGAGCAGAAGTCGGAGATAGACATATCCACCATCTTCTGCAACCCATGTAGAAACAGAACGACCTGAGTTACTGCAACAGGACCCTGTTTTGACCATTCGGTGGAAATGCACGCAATGTGATACATCCACAAACTAGATACAAGTGCTACAGATCCACACCCATTCAAATCAATCAGCCCAACAGATAAAAATTACGAACTATAAAAGCTGATACGATTTAGAAGTCATCAAGGCACTGATGCGGGCGTAATGACGCATACCTGCAGTGCGGTCCAGCGTCGAGAAAGAGACTTCGCAATACTCCACAGAATAGCACAGCGTGCAACCATCCAAACATTCCTAACGGTGTACCCAGTCCCTCAAACGGCTGCTGCTACTGCCGCCTATTAAATGTACGGGCACTGCAGAGGCCATTTTAAAGTTTGATCACCTATACTTTAGGTGAATGATCATATTCGACAGGTTATACTAAATCGCATGAGATGCTCCCAATGGTCCTGTTTAGTTGTTTCAAACACTCTTTTCTAACACGCTTTTATACAATGCCTAAATCTCGTTTTTTCTGTCACGACTCAGAGGCCTGTGCCAGGTTCTAAACTGACATTAAGAAGTTCTGATCCATGGCCTTCCACAGGAAACTAGACATTGCATGATGTAAATCATATTCTTACGGTGGATAGCATAACATGCCACACATCAGCTGATTATAATTGAAAGATAGTTATAACATAAGAAAACTGGAAGAGTTTTATGGCTTTGGTGTGGGTTTCCAAACTACAGTCCGAAGGTGATTCATGAGCTCTACATTTAGACTCGTCTCTCACACTGACAGAATAGATGATGTCTCTGCATTCTCTTCCACTATTTCCTCATATGGCACTCACGCACGTGATCAGCCTTTCGGTGCTTTCCACCCCAGAAGATGCTATCCATCCACCAAAACTTTTTCCCCAACTGAAACAACAGGTATCACTCAATCATTATGTGGTAACGAACAGCATGCCAGTGCACAGATGGGATGGAAAATACACCATCGATGTGCTCTAATAATGAGCATCACAGTTGATAGTGCGAACAAGTTTAGCAATTTTACAGTAACTCCTACACCAGCCAATGATGTGACAGCATGTCTCCCTCAGTTTCAGTATCATAGCTGAACCAGCCCTTCTCTACTTTGCGATTATCATTGCGAATGTATATAGATGACTGCTCAGTACGTCCATTCAGTGTTAATTCTCGAACACATAAATCATCAAAGTATACCAGAAGGCACTCTACATATTTCTAACATCTCGAGCATAGTGCTTAATTTACGATCTACCTCTCTTCGTATGAGAGTCAGAGCATTCTCACTGTCTTAGGGTAAAGTTAGAGAGTCAAAGACCCTCCTCACACTGTCATTGACTGAGCCGCCCTGCAGCACCATTACTGAATTAACCTGCAACCGATCAGAAGAAGAACGGTACACTCCACGTCTCGTGAGCGAATGGAGGTTTCCGAGTCCTAATCCCTCCAAGTGCACAAGATTTCTCGACATGCGTCCATGTTGAGGAGCTTACCACTCCTTATCGATGTATAGTAGGTGAAAGTGCCGTGATGTAATAGCAGACAGTTAAGAATAACAAGAAACGATTATCAACTCTAGAGTATTGTTCTAGAGTCTAGGATCAGTACCTGGAAGGTGTTGGTAAGAGAGAGAACATAAACACATGCACTCCTAAGGCTACAACATTCTGCCCTTAAAACGGGCCATTATCAAGTGAGATGTTATGGCTTTAAGCCATGTCAACCTAACATGAGCTGACACATTTATATGCCATTTTTTTTCTCTCTCTTTATTGTTATTTTAACACCTGAACAATCAGGTAGGCTGGCAGCGGCATGCTACGCCGCTCTTCAGCCATAGTGTTGACAATAACAGTACAATAATGGAGACTGAAAATGAACATGCAAAAAATAGTGGTCACAGATACACAAAAAAAACATGGAGCCGTTCACACTCGATGATAACGACACTGAAAACACGTTGACACGGCTCACAGAACACTGATGAATCCGACGGCACAAGTGAACGTAGAAGTGTGACGGCAGACACTAAAAACACAAAACGACGTCTCACACATGAGACACTGATGGCGATGATCTCCGGCGCATGAAAGTCCACGTAGCGTGTGCGAGTCCGGGGACCTGCCAAGAGGGGAAGAAGGGTGAGGGGGGGGGGTGGAGCTGGTGGAGAGGGGAGAACAAAGATATCAATGGCTGAGGTGATGGGAGATGGAGTAGAGGGACAGGGGAAGGGAGGCCCGGGGGAGGAGTGGGGAGAAGGGGAGGAGGGACGGAGGGTGCCCAAAGGAACAGACACAGGAAGAGGGAGGGAGGATCAAAGTTGGTAGGAGGGGTAGATGGAGGGGAGGAGGACAGCATCAGGGAGGGGGAGCTGGCGGAAGCCGCCTTGGGAGAGGGTAAGGAGGGTGGAGAGATGGAGACTGGGTGGGACGTGGGAATACAGGCACGGCAGTGGGCGGGGGTGGGAGAGGACGGGTGAGACAAGCAGATGAGGAGAATTGAGTTTGCGGGAGGTGTACAGGATCCGTATCCTTTCAAGGAAAAGGAGGAGGTGGGGGAATGGAATGAGATCATACAGGATCCACGTGGGGGAGGGGAGACGGATGCGATAGGCGAGGCGGAGAGCATGGCGTTCAAGGATTTGTAGGGATTTATAAAAGGTAGGGGGGGCGGAGATTCAGGCCGGATGGGCGTAACAAAGGATAGGGCGGATGAGGGATTTATAGGTGTGGAGGATGGTGGAGGGGTCCAGACCCCCACGTAAGGCCGGACAGGAGCTTGAGGAGACGGAGTTGGGAGTGTGTCTTGGCTTGGATTGTCTGGAGATGGGGAGTCCAGGAGAGGCGACGGTCGAGGGTGACGCCAAGGTACTTAAGGGTGGGAGTGAGGGCGATAGGATGGCCATAGATGGTGAGATAGAAATCAAGGAGGCGGAAGGAAGGGGTGGTTTTGCCTACAATGATCGCCTGGGTTTTGGAGGGATTGACCTTGAGCAACCACTGGTTGCACCAAGCGGTGAACTGGTCAAGATGGGATTGGAGGAGGTGTTGGGAGCGCTGCAGGGTGAGGGCAAGGGCAAGGAAGGCGGTGTCATCAGCAAACTGGAGGAGGTGGACAGGGGTGACAGCGGCGGCATGTCCGCTGTGTGCAAAAGGTACAGAAGGGGGGAGAGGACGGAGCCTTGGGGCACACCGGCGGAGGGGAAAAAGGTGTAGGAATCCGTGTTATGGATGGTGACGTAGGAAGGACGGTGGGAGAGAAAGGAACCGATCGGACGGACGTAGTTAATGGGAAGGGCGAAGGTTTGGAGCTTAAGAGAAGAGGAGAGCGGAATGCCACACGCGGTCATAAGCACATTCGAGGTCCAGGGAGAGGAAGATTGCAGAGCGATGGGAATTAAGCTGTTCAGAAAGGAGATGAGTGAGGTGAAGGAGAAGGTCGTCGGAAGAGAAGGACGGCCGAAAGCCACACTGGGTAACGAGAAGGAGGCGGTGCTGGCAGAGATGCTGGTAGTTGCGTCGGGTGAGGATGGATTCCAGGACTTTTTATTTGCCATTGTCATTACAATTAAATACATTTGTGATGCTGTTACATAGTGTGAGCACACATTCCCATATGCCATGAAACAACATAGTCTGTAGATACACTTGTTCATTAGCCCATCAGGCTACCAGTAGCCTGTAAACAGTAATCTACCGCTGCAGTTTGCTGCATAAGTGACTAGTGATGGGCTAATGTACATTTGTATCTAGAGACCACGTTGTTTCATGGCATATGGGAATTTGTACTCACATTATGTAACAAAGTCACGAGTGTATTTAACTGTAATTACAACGGCATATAAATGTGTCAGCTCATTTTAGGTTGACAGGGCTTAAAGCCATAACATCTCACTTGATAATGGACTGAGGCCAAAACTGCAACTGTGACATAAAAAAAGGTGTTACAGTCACTGGCGCAAATATGATGTCTTTTCTAAGGTGACAGGTAAGTCTGTGATCACACCAGGGCTTGTGATCTGACATATTTAATTTTGTTTCTCTACATTTCTATGCCATCCATATTAAACAGTCTACTCAGGCTGTCTTATTGTTGTCGATGATCACTGTTTCCCTGGGCCACAGTGCTTCCATTTCGAGTTTCTTCTCATATCTCTTTTGCTGTCACACACTCGTTTCCATGAACAAGAACTTGCCAGCAGTAAACAGACACGTAAGTACTCTCTCATTCTCCCTTAATTTTCCCGCATTTTATCGTATCTCTCCTGAGTTTATATGTACTTTCCCTCTATTTTCGTACTTTTTTACCGTTTTTAGGTCATATCCTCCACATTTCTTCTATATGAATATGCTCATATTGCTAAGATAACCAGGTGTGCTTTGATTTTATACATGTAATATACATCAACGTACTAAAAAATTCATACGAATATCCGTCTTTCTGATGATCTACATGCACCCATTTCCGATGGGATGAGCATGAAAGTAATCGAACTACATAGATGAAAGTATAGTGATAGTCGTTCTGTAGCTCTGTTAGACTACGAGTGCAGAATGTGAAGGATATAGTGAAAACTCGAAGCCTGGAAACATTTCATTGTCTGACACCGACACATCATAGAATGTATCAGCAGACTCGTGTAGTGCTGCAGTTGACAGGAACTCAAAAGTCTGGAAAAGTTATGCATGCTGACTTGATCCCCACTGCAACTTGCAGGGAGCAACAACAAGGAGATAAGTAGTGTACACAGGTCCATGGGAGCGACTTCGATCGCTGATGGCCTGCTCCAGTGCACAAATACATATATATTTAATGAGATCAGCACTATGGTCGATGGTAATACGCAAATGCTATTTGTTTCCGATATATCGGGAGAAAGAGATGCAGTAAAATGTTGTTGAGCTGTCTTGCAGGTTACGTTCGTGTAGTTTTCAAATTTTGTAGTCTTCCTCCACTGGACATTACAAAACTAAGGAGGAAAGAGAGAGACAGAGAGAGAGAGAAAGGCGATGGGAGACACTGTGCTGCCAACATTACACTGTCGTATTTCTTGCGTGATAAACACTGTTTTCCCATACCTTACAGTTACGACTTCTTATCGTGCTTTTACTTTTGTTATTCCTTTTCTTGGTTCACTCTCCTTATGCTTCTCAATTGCAGACATTAGTTATGTGTTTCATACATGGAACAGAAAATACACGTAATTACAAACATGAAATTGTAAGAATTATATACACAATATGAAAGACAACTTCAGGCTGTGAACTACTTTTATATTAAAATGAGAAGCAATGGCGGCTACGTTAAAATAAACTGGAGCTTCTTTCATTAAATGATTAACTTAATTCAGAAATTTTACAAAAGTTAATGCAATGTCTTCTGAAAGTAGCAAATGGCTCACAGCTTGGTAAAATTTGTTACTGACTGTGAACTGAAATATGTGTCCTTGCGGAAATTAGTATTAAACTGATTATCGGACTTTGTGATACTAAAATAACTGCAGGTTCTATCGTATTTCACAAACAAAAGACTATGGCGCATGAAATATAATAAGCAAAAGAACAGCTTCCAAGAAAACACACAAAATTGAGAATCTGTAAAGGGAGGACAGGTTTATAAATGAAATATGATTAAACTTTAACAGTATATTTTAATGAAATAAAAGTCAATTTACACTATTTCATACAGCATAATATTGAAAACAAAAGATCCTCTAAATGAAATAAGAGACATTCAAAAGTACGCACTTGGTTTTCTGATTTCTAATAACAGTTGCAAATAAGTAAGTAATAATCTAAGAAAGATCTTCAGATTCTTCAAATCCATAGAATTAACTGCGTAATGCGAATCAAGCCAACCGAGAGAGACAAACACAATGGCAGAAAGAAAAGAGCAAAGGGGCAGAGTAAAAAACGAAAGAGAACGGCACCCTTGTTTGAGGACTGTTTATACTACTTACACGTATGATTATCGATGTATTATCTAGAGGTGTCTGGCATAATTACATTACTTAGGGTAAATTTCGTGTAAAAGTTGGGGACGTTATAAAATACCCCATAAATGTTGAGATGATACTGTTTTAACTGTTGGAGATCAGCATTTAACTAACGTCACTTTATTTGTTGTTTTCATAGTACATGGGCACAAATTCGGTTTTACATGTTACACGGATACCACTTCTTTCATTTCAGAAAAACGGCGATAATTTGAGTACATTTACATTTACACTTTACTGTTGCCCATGTTATTTGACTGAAGCCTGTGTTCCAACTTGTACCCAACTGTAATTACTACTCCACCTATTCAGATGCGGTCCCAAGGAAAACAAGGTAAAAAAACCAGGGGATGGTCTTACATTCCTCAGTGTACTTTTTAACTGAAAATCATTTGAAATTAGGATTGCAAAGTACAATAATATGTAACATGTTACAAGACAGTATGAATATTATAGAAATTCATCGGTATTTTGTCATGTCATTTTGAAAACACATTAGATTCTGAAATCAATAAAACGTTCATGATAATTCATGTCTAGCAGAATTATTACATAAACATTCAGTTTTTAAACAGTTCTTTTGTGCAAGAGCCTGTTACTCATCTTGTTCATGTAAAGGTCACATTATGTGATTTTGTAATAAACGTTCCTTCTCACAAATCAAAATCTTAAATCTTTACAAAACTGAGTAGGATTAAGAATTATCACATTTTTACAACATCTAATACAATTGTGTGTTGTTGCGATGATAGACGTTCCAACAGATTGCCGGATTGTTCTTGCTGGTAGACAGTAGTTGGTGCCATGACTCTCAGGTGCAGACGGGAACATTGGAAGACATGCCAGGATTTGTGGCTGGTTACTGGATACAGTCCGCAGCTCGTGGTCTCGCTGTAGCGTTCTGGCTTTCCGAGCACGGGGTCCCGGGTTCGATTCCCGGCGGCGTCAGTGATTTTCACCTGCCTTGAGATGACTGGGTGTTGTTGTGTTGTCTTCATCATCATCATTCATCCCCATTACGGTCGGAGGAAAGCAATGGGAAACCACCTCCCCTAGGACCTTGCCTAGTCCGACACTGTGGGTCACCTACATCGTTGCCCTACGCTCTGTCAAGGAGTCTGGTGGGACTTCATCATCAGCAGCAATGGATACAGGTGGCTAGGTCTTGCTCTTTCACAGGACAGGCATCTCAGGTATGGCGTACATGGAATACAATAGATTAAGCATTAATATACATGCATATAATTGTGCAGTTTGGCTGAAAGAGGATGTATTAGTACATGTATTGTCTTATAGATGGACATAATGATTGTATATTCTGTTTGTGATGATAGTTTACAGTTCGATCTGTCCATTTATTTCTTTTGTTTGCGTTTTGCTTGCTGCAGGGAGGTATTGCTATCTGTACTGTTGTCCACGTTGTCGCTTCTTTTCGACTGCATCATGATTGTTATTTGTTTGCAATGAGCATTGCAGTTTATTTATTGACATATGATGCTATCACTATTTGCACTAAAAAAGCGTTCATAGCTTAGCAGAAACAAGTCTATGTTTTGAATTGCTGCGTGTACTGAGCGATCACGTAGCTCGCATTCCACATCAACAATCCAGAGCTTCGTATGGAACATTGTTGAGGTATGCACTCTGTGTACACTCGTTTCGTAGCAGTGTGAGTTCCCTAGAACAGCTACTTGTGCTTTACCTGAGAGTTTTTTATTATTATTTATTTACACGTCAAGTTACGTAGAACCAAACTGAGGAGCTGTAGGGAGTATCTAAATAAGTACAAAAGTTTTATTAAAAAGCATTTATTTATAGCTCAACCTTTGTAATAGTATTTGTACCTATCTGCAACACAAGTAAACCCGATTTTCTTTCCACCACCATACATTTGCTTGAGATGTCGGATTCATGGACAGTGGTATGATTCCAAATTCAGGATGGCAGTGTCCTTGAAAATTTCCCACATTCATACCACCTTCTCAAAACTTTTGACGTGCACGACGCTGTCTCTATGATCAAACTTTCGGAGTAATGTCAGCATATCCTCATAGATCATTCCTGTATCGTCTCAGCTTCTCCGTTGATGGAGTTGTGTCAACCACGCTACTGTTTTCCAAGTCATGTCACATTTCATTGCTCTGAATAGCTGGAGCGAAGTGAAAACTGTGTAGAAACTTGTCAAAACACCGACTGAGCCGGTGCTTATGACAAAAGCTTGCACGGTAGCAACAATGTTGTACCGGAAGAATGGCAACTTGGACTCTGGCAAGCAGGTGTTCAGCTGTATCAACGGGTGTTTCATACACCAACAACATCTTGACATAACCCCAAAGAAAGAGGTCCTGGGTTGTAAGATCCAGCTATCGCGCTGACTGTCGCACAAGATCTCCTTTTTTACAATCCAACAATGAGGGTGGGTGTTGTTTAGGTGTTTGCAAACATTTACATCAAAGTGGGCTGCTGCACCAACGTGTTGAAACGACACAATTCTGTGGACAACAAAAGGTACATTCTGCAAGAAATGTGGTAACATATCTCGCAGAAACGCCGAGTTATGTGGACAAATCAGATGGGGAGGCAGCAAATAAGGTCGTACGAGTGATATTGGCTAACAACCAGAAATACCTTGACAGAGAATGTTTGCTGATGACCACCGACATGAGTAGTCTGGGGACTGTCCTCTTTCCAGATCTGGCTGTTCGGCTGTCCACCGTCATAGGTAAATGAGGCCTTATCAGCAAACAATACAAACTGTATGAAGTTTGATTCGTACAGCACTGTGGAGGATAATGGATTGGTGGAAGTGGAGGCAGGGTTCAAAATCCTTTTGTACCAGTGCTTGCACACGTTCCTTATGATAGGAACGTAATACCTACTACACCAGTACTCTACACACTCTGCCCTTTGAAGTGTGCATTTCTCTGGTAAATTGACAGTTGCTTAATGCTTGGTAATCGGCCACATGATCTAACACCATCTCTTCAAAGTCTATTTCTCAGATAAGTCTTTGGCGGGTACTTTGGCTGGCTCTCCGTGGCGTGAATGAACCTCTCTCTCTCAAGTTGGTACCCACAGAGGTAAACTTCTGCAAATTAGGATAATGTCTGTTGAAAAATCATTCTCTGTGCACTCATGTTGCTTTACAGCCACTACATCCTACTGGACCGCACATTAAATACATGTCTGCAAACTCTTGCCACAAGTAAGGTTCCATCTATAACTACTCATTGTGCACTGTACACAGCAGCACACCTCACCATGACAAGTCACAAGCTGTCTGACGCAATGGACAGCTGACAGCAGAGTCAGTGGTGTGCCTGCAGCGCAGGTTATTGCTCCAGTACGATGCTTGCAGTATTCACATGACACACATGCTATGAGCCAAGTTGTGTACAGTACGTATGTTTGGTGGTCAGGTGTGTACACTGTTTATCAGCTGCTACTGTTCGACTGCACAAAGGACACACGAGATCTTTGCAAGAGTATGAATAACTGCAGTCATCATTCAATACATGCATTGAGACCGACAGTCGTTGCTTGCAACAGTTACTATGAGCTACATTGTTGTTAAATGGTGCATGCTGTGTATGTCCTTAACACAATAAATATGCATTTTCGAGCATTGGTTCCCTATCTCAATATACTCTGTTGTGGAACCACTGTTACCTGTTCCAATATGACCCAAAAGGATTGGGACACCACATATAGAGAGCAAGAGTAGTCCTGTCACTGTTCCCTCGGCCACTACTGATGGCACCCTTGTCTGTGACGAGCACTCGCCTACCAGGACAACATACTGCGTGCTCTTAATGTAAGCAAAAAGACTGCACCTGTGGGAGACGGGTTCGCAGACTAAGGGTTCAGCACAAACTCCCCGTCGAGAATCAAGAATACCAACCATTTTTTGGCAGCTGTCGATATGATACTGGCAACATATTGGTCCTGGCAATACCATACCGCTTCAGAATTCCTACAGTAGTTCTTCAGCCTAGCCCGAACAAACAAGAACGAGCGAGCAGGGGACCTCAGTTTATGTATTCAGGGAGAGAAGATTTAATAACGCATTTCTCTGTATGTGCTAAAAAATGACTACAACATACATTTTATGTTTGGATGCACGAATGTTCGTATGTTATGCTTTTAACAGATGATCAGTGCAATGCATGTCCAAATGGCAAAAAAAAAATTTTCATGTGATATATTTACAACTTAACAAGTTTCAGATTTTTTTTCCTTTACTTGTACTGGAAATCTCAATTGTTGCCAAATCTTATGACTTTAAGTCAATGGGGAGCACCCTATAGGTTTCGCTGAGTGAGTTTTCGATTATCAATCTATGTGACATAAATGGCCGCATCTGTTGACTGGAGTGATTTATAAGCTTACAATTTTTACGCCGCCAAGGGCCCATAAACTTATATATCTGACATAAATTTGAACTTGATACCCATAACTGATTCAGAGAAAAAGAGTCCTAACAGACGGACACACAAATACACAGACTGATAAAAAATAATTCGAAAAGTATTTTTTAAAATTATAATATTCTGACAGGCAAACAGACAGATTGTTAAAAACATGAGAAGGAAGTATTTTTTGTCTTATGTAATTAATTACAGACTAATTATATAAATTTATAATTCAATATAATTAAATACAAGTTAATAATTTTCTGATTCTTTTCCTTTACTTGTACTGTGAAACATCGCTTCTTGCCAACTTTCACGATTCCAGATCAACGGAAAGAACCTTTCAGGATTTGACGAGTGAGTTTTCGAGTGTGGATATATGACATAAATGGCCGTATCTCTTGATTGGAGTGACTTGTAAGCGTAAACTTTAGATACCTCTCTGGGACGACAGACATTAATACATGACATGAATTTGAACTTGACACGTAGCGAAAAGGGTTCTCAACAGTGGGACCGACAGGCGGACAAAAAAGCGATTCTATGACGCTTCCATTTTTAACGGATTGAAACATCGAACCCTAATGATTCATTCACCGGGTCCATTTCGAGACATCTCTGATCTGGTTTCTCTGTTAACATCAACTAGAACAACTGGGACAGGCTCATTTTTTCCTCTCTGAAACTCGCAAGGTCAATAAACCGTGCTACATTCCTTCAAATCTGCTATATTCGAGACGTGATCAGATATAGACGACATCGTTTTAGAAATTTTCGGCAAAAGCGAGCAGCCAGGCAATGGAGCAATGCTACAGAATGCTGAGTCAAACTGGCATTTCACATGTCACAATTAATTCAAATAATTTTTCTGATATGGAACGGCTGATGTACATCATTGTGTTTGTAAACGGTCGCAACGTGTCTTCAGGTTTCTCATAGCATTGGTAGCGAGTAAGATTTTGACGGAATGGTCAGCTATCTCACCATTCTATTTTCGAAAATCGCTCAAAAGTTTGAATAGAATCTCTTAACAGCCACAGTCTCGCCATGTGGCTCTAGACGTAGGAACTCGACGCTGCTGGCAGCCTCAGAACATTCCAGTCGGACACGTCGTTACGACAGTCTGCATTCATACATCCAGACGTTTGTAATGTCAACTACCAAGAAATACCTGCGCCTCTCTTACCTGATGTCATAGTTTGAGAAATGTGTGCATTTAATAAAACCCCACTAGGCGTCTGCTGTTCGTTAATGTTTTAATGACTGTACAAAACTGAACGTACTACACTCATGCGTTGGCAGTAATTTCAGTGTAGTGTAATAGTGGTGCATGTAACTGTAAATTAAGACAGGCTGCTGCTTGTGAATGTTATGCGAGTAATTTGAACTATTTTATGCGTGTCTCAGGGTAACCACACCAGTGATCAGCAACTCCACGGTTGGATGAAGGACGTGGAACGTGTGAAAGACATGCTGCACACGAAAGTAACCGGATTGGTACACGACGCGCAATGTGTCAGCAAACAGGTAGAGCACTACGAGTTGGAAGAAGACAAGGACAGGCCGGGACGCTTGATAGTCAGGTATGAACCAGTGTGCACTCAAATCTTTGCCGTACTCACTGTGATTCATTAGACTTTATTTCACTTTTTTCCGTGGAAGTATTCATTACTGTTATAGAATATACTGGGATCATTTAATTCAGGGTGGAATGAGGAACTACGAGTGAGAGACTGTAGAGAAACAGATGGTTACAGAAACTAGTCATTTGCAAAGTTTTTTGATTCCATTTAGCCTTCGATTTTTTGGTTCGTATTTTGTCTTAAAATGTGCCACAAGTTACGTAACAGACGCGCGAAAACAGACACAACGAGCGATGTTATTGCTTTGACTAGAAAAAGTATTGATGGTTGCAGATACGTCCGAAGTTTTCATAATTTGTGGATACAATGACGTGGAACCTGACACAAAAACTGAGCGTGTCCTCATCTTATGCGGAGCAAAAAGAAGGTCACCTGCGGGATAAATTACGCAAATACCGTGTTGTAGGGACTCTACCCCATATATTGGCATCTAGTCGGTGAGGAAAAGAGGCCACAAGTCATGTTCATCTCAATAGACGAAGAAAAAATCTAAGCACCCATCAGGGAAGATGTCAGCAGAGGGAAGGAAATGGATAGCCATGGTTCCTATACTTTGTCCTGTGGTTGGTGTGTTCAAATCACTCTGTAGCATAGAGCGTAAATACCGGAAGTTGCGAGTGAGAGGGAAGCGGAAAGGTCTTTCGAGTGGTTTACATGTGGGGCCGTGGAATGGAGTAGTGTAGGAGATATGGTGGCTGTTTGGAGTGTGACCAGGTGGCTACCTATGTGGAAATGGGTAAGTTCCCAGTAGGTATCCCACATCTTCTGGCGGTGTTCTTGGATTATTTTAGGTGGCTTATTGTGGGATAGCTATGGAGGTGGAAAACATGGATTAGGATCGACAGTTAGACTCAGTCGTGATTGCTTCCAATTGGATGACAGACCTCTGCAGTTACGTCTGAAGAGCTTGGTATGGGAGTCACTCTAGGATGAGTGTGTCTGGGAAATGGGCTAGGTCTTCTGAAACGAAGATGGTCAACTGACATCCACAGTTAAGTTCATCATGGGAACTAATGTGGATGTAAAGCATGAGCACTATGGTCAGTGTGAGCATGGAAATTATGTAGTATGGGATGGCTCGGACAGAGACAGTAGGGTGCTAAAATACACACTCAGAATAAAGTATTATGCAGAGTGATTGAACAGGATTTGTAGCCAACTGATGCTGTTTTTGAGGAACAATATTGTTACTCCACATTGGTTATTATGTGGGGATTTTTGGTTTGCTACTCCACATCTGTCATCAGCGCTGTGAGTGGGTTACTGATTCACTGTATATGGAGACCTGCACATGGTGCGATGGGATAATATTATGGATAATCCGTCAGGCAGTGGTCACGAGTGTACAACTCGCCAGTTGGTTCACCTATAGAGGAACCAGACCGCTTTCAAAGTAAAGACAGATGTAAAAATTTCATCAGTAAGTTGTCGAAGTATTGGTAACAAAGCTCACGAATTTACCAACCTCCAGACAAGTTCTCAGCCTCAAATTATTCTAGGAACTGAGAGCTGTCTAAAAGAGTGGTTCAAATGGCTCTGAGCACTATGGGACTAAACACCGGAGGTCATCAGTACCCTAGACCTTGGAACTACTTAAACCTAACTAACCTAAGGACATCATACACATCCATGCCCGAGGCAGGAATCGAACCTGCGACCGTAGCGGTCGAGCGGTCCCAGACTGAAGCTCGTAGAACCGCTCGGCCACACCAGCCGGCACCCGTCTAAAACCCGAAGTAAAAAACTCTGAGACATTTAGCGAGTCTTGGCATGTTTATCGTAAAGACAGATTAGACGCCATAAGAGGGGAAATGTTTATTGCAGTCGACAAAAAATATTCTCTCTACTGAGGTTGAAAATTGTGTGTGATAGTGACGTTATCTGGTAGCGCAAATAGGTCTAGGTGAAACCATGTTAATTGTCGGATGTTTTTACCACCCACCCGACTCGCTGAGCCACATGCAGAATCATTCAAAGAAGGTTTATAGTCAGCAGTGCATAAATACAGAGATGATTCAGCACTAGTTTGTGGCGACTTACCAAGTATATATACTTACCAAGTATAGACTGGGACGATATGGATTCGTTGCAGGTGGTACAGGTACTCTTGTGAAGTATTTTTGAACATGTTTCCCGAAAACTGTCGTGAGCACATACTTCTGCAGCCAGCATGTAGTGGAAGTATCTTAGGCCTTGTAGCTACAAACAGGCAGGAACTTATCGAAGGCGTCAGTATAGAGATGGGGATTAGTGGTCGTGATGTTATCATAGCGACACTGGATACGAAAGTCAATATATCAGTCAAGAAGTCTAGGAGAGTGTTTCTGCTAGAAAGAGCAGATAAAGTGTTGTTAGCATCTCAGTTAGACAGTAAACTTAAATCATTTAGTTCCAGAATTATGGCCATAGAGGAATTGTGGGCAAAGTTTAAACATACTGTAAATCGGGCTCCGGAAAAGTATGTGCCTACTAAGTGGATTAATGGCGGAAAAGACTTACCCTCGTTTAATAACGAAATTCGGAAAATGCTGAGGAAGCGAAGGCTGTTGCATTCTGGGATCAAAACAGGACGCACAAATGACGACAGGCAAAGATTAGTAGAGAGACGTGCGTCTGTGAAAAGATCCATGCGCAAAGCATACAACGGCTACCACCGTCGTACCTTAACTAAAGATCTGGCGGAGAATCCGAAAAGTTCTTGTCCTTTGGAAAATCGCTAAGCGAGTCTAAGGCCTCCATTCAGTCACACGTTAACCAGTCTACTTTGGCGCTAGAATATACCAAAAGGAAGGCCGAAGTTAAGAATTCCTCGTTTAAGAAATCGTTCACGCAGGAGAATAGCACAAACGTACCGTCGTTTGACCATCTCACAGAGTACCGTATTGACGACATAGTATTAAGCACTTTTGCCTTACGGAAACAACTGAAAGAGTTGAAAATAAATAAGTGGCCATGTCTGGATAGAATCCCAGTTTGTTTTTACAGAGTACTGTACGTCATTGGCCCCTTACTTAGCTTGCATTTACCGCGAATCTTTCGATCAGCGCTAAGAACCAAGTGACTGGCAGAAAGCGCAAGTGACCTCTGTATATAAGAAATGTAAAAGAACTAAGTCGCAAAATTACAGAACGATACCCATAACATTATTTTGCTACAGAGTTCTAGAACATATCCTTAGTTCGAATATAAAAAAAAATCCTAGAGACGGAAAAGCTCATGTCAACGAATCAGGACGGCTTTGGAAAACATCGCTCGTGCGAAACGTTACTTGCTCTTTATCACACGATATACTGCGAACTGTGGATGAAGGGCAACAGGCTGATCCCATATTTCTAGATTTCCTAAGAGCAATCGACACGGCACCCCGCTGCAGACTGTGAACGGAGCAGGTTTCCAGTGAGGCCGCTGCTGTCAGCCGGTACTCGTCTACAGAGCAGCAAGTTGAGCATTTATGTTTTTCTGTGTTTACCATGTAGTGTATTTATATTTATCTATTTATATTTTCTATACTTTTATTTCTCTGTTTAGAAGGTTTGCTCTAGGATTTTTGTAAGTGTAAATTCATTCAGTCGGTAATGCTGTAGTCACTTATTGAACGCTCACGTAGCTCGCTGACGCATCAAGCTCCATTGGTGACACATCAGGTGGGTAGCACGTTGCTTATCTAGGACTGTCTGCTTTTATAGTTCACTCCAGTTAGCCTCGCTAGGATGGCTAGCACGTGTGCACGCTGTTTGTAGACGCAGGAGGAGCTGGCTGCGTGGCTACGGCCAGCCACCTTCACGCTGCTACCCCGGGGTGTGGCGGTGACGGAGGCACTGGCGCGTCGCACGGGACACCTCAGGTGTCGCTCGTTTCCCCCACAGGCTCTGCTTCCGAGGCACCTCCTGGTGCACCTGATGCGGTGGATCCGCCCTCACAGCAGAGTGAGTGGCGGGTGGTAACGCTTTCACGCCGCTGGAGGTGGAGGTCCAATGTGGAGGCTGGCCTCCTGGCCCTGCCCATTCACCCTGTGAGTGGACAGGTGGCAGCTCCTTCAGCAGGGTCCGACGAGACACACAGCGGGAGAGGTTTGCCAGTTGTTGGCAGCTCCAGTATTAGGCGCATTATGGAGCCCCTTAGGCATATAGCATTCAAGACTGGAAAGAGAGCCAACGTCCACTCGGTATGTCTGCTGGGGTGGCCTCATCCGAGATGTGGAGGTGGCTAAGCTAAGCGCTAAGAACCAAGTGACTGTCAAAAAATGCAGGTGAATCCCGAGTGTAATAAAGGTAAAAGAACGGACCCAAAAAATTACTGATCACTATCCCTTCTTCTGTTTAGCCCAGAATCCTTGAACACATTCTCAATTCCAATATAATCAACTTTCTCGGGACTGAGGAACGTATGTGCACGAATGAGCACGGACTTAGAAAGCATCGCTCGTGCGAAACTCAGCTTGTCCTTTTCTCAGATGTTGTTGTTGTTGTTGTGGTCTTCAGTCCAGAGACTGGCCTGATGCAGCTCTCCATGCTACTCTATCTTGTGCAAGCTTCTTCATCTCCCAGTACCTATTGCAACCTACATACTTCTGAATCTGCATAGTGTTTTCTTCTGTTGGTCTCCCTCTACTATTTTTACCCTCCTCGCTGTCCTCTAATAGTAAACTGGTGACCCCTTGATGCCTCAGAACATGTCCTACCCACTGATCCCTTCTTCTAGTCAAGTTGTGCCACAAATACCTCTTCTTCCCAATTCTATTCATTTCCTCCTCATTAGTTATGTGATATATACATCTAATCTTCAGCGTTCTTCTGTTGTACCACATTTCTAAAGCTTCTATTTTCTTCTTGTCTAAACTATTTATCGTCCATATTTCACTTCCATACGTGGCTACACTCCATACAAATACTTTCAGAAACGACTTCCTGACACTTAAATCTACACTTGATGTTAACAAATTTCTCTTCTTCAGAAACGCTTTCCTTCCAATTGCCGGTCTACATTCTTTATCCTCTCTACTTCGACCACCAACAGTTAGTTTGCTCCCCAAATAGCAGAATTCATTAACTATTTTAAGTCTCTCATGTCCTAATCTAATTCCCTCAGCATCACCAAATCTAATTCGACTACATTTCATTACACTCGTTTTGTTTTTTTGATGTTCATCTTGTATCCTCCTTTCAAGACACTGTCCATTCCGTTAAAATCCTCTTCCAGGTCCTTTGCTGTGTCTGTTTGAATTACAATGTCATCGACAAATTTCAAAGTTTTCATTTCTTCTCCATGGATTTTAATCGCTACTCCGAATTTTTCTTTTGTTTCCTTTAGTACTTGCTCAATATACAGATTGAATAACATCGGCGATATGCTACAACCCTGTCTCACTCCCATCCCAACCACTGCTTCCCTTTCATGCCCCTCGACTCTTATAACTGCCATATTGCAAATAGCCTTTCGTTCTCTGTATTTTACCCCTGCAACCTTCAGAATTTGAAACAGAGTATTCCAGTCAACATTGTCAAGGACTTTCTCTAAGTCTAGAAATGCTAGAAACTTATATTTGCCTTTCCTTAATCTATATTCTAAGATAAGTCGTAGGGTCAGTATGGCCTCACGTGTTCCAACATTTCTATGGAATCCAAACTGGTCTTCCCCGAGATTGGTTTCTACCAGTTTTTCCATTTGTCTGTAAATTATTCGTATTAGTATTTTGCAGCCGTGACTTATTAACGTGATAGTTCGGTAATTTTCACATCTGTCAACACCTGGTTTCATTGTGATTGCAATTATTATATTCTTCTTGAAGTCTGTGGGTATTTCGCCTGTCTCATACATCTTGCTCACCAGATGGTAGAGTTTTATCAGGGCTGACTCTCTCAAGGCTATCAGTAGTTATAATGGAATGTTGTCTACTCGCAGTGCTTTGTCAACCTCTTCACGCAGTATTCGATCTCCCATTTAATCTTCATCTACATCCTCATCCAATTCCATAATGTCGTCCTCAAGTACACCGCCCTTGTATAGACCCTCTATATACCCCACCCATCTTTCTGCTTTCCCTTCTTTGCTTAGAACTGGATTTTCATCTGAGCTGTTGATATTCATACAAGTGGTTCTCTTTTCTCCAAAAGTCTCTTTAATTTTCCTGTAGGCAGTATCTATCTTACCCCTAGTGATATATGCCTCTACATCCTTCCATTTGTCCTCTAGCCATTTTGCACTTCCTGTCGATCACATTTTTCAGACGTTTGTATTCCTTTTTGCCTGCTTCATTTATTGCATTGTTATGTTTTCGCCTTTCATATATTAAATTCAATATCTCTTCTGTTACCCAAGGATTTCTACTAAACCTAGTCTTTTTACCTACTTGATCCTCTGCTGCCTTCACTATTTCATCTCTCAAAGCTACCCATTCTTCTTCTACTGTACTTCTCTCCCCCATTCATCGTTACCTAATGCTCTCCCTGAAACTCTCTACAACCTCTGGTTCTGTCAGTTTATCCAGGCGATATACTTAGTGCTATGGATGAAGTGCAACAGACAGATTCCATATTCTTAGATTTCTGGAAAGTATTTGACACGTCGCCCCATTGTGCACAGTTAACGAAAGTGCGAGCATATGGAAAAAGTTCCCAGATAAACGAGTGAATCAAAGACTTCTTAAGTAATAGAATCCAGTACGTTGTCCTCAATGGCGAGTGTTCATCAGAGGCAAGGGTATCGCGAGGAGTGTCCCAGGGAATTGTGACAGCACCGCTGTTGTTCTCTGTATACATAAATGATTTGGCAGACAGGTTGGGCAGAAGTTTGCAATTGTTTGCTGATGATGTCCTCGTGTATGGTAATGTGTCAAAGATCAGTGAATGTATGGTGATACAAGACGGGTTAGAGAAAATTTCTAGTTGGTGTGATGAATGGCAGCTGACCCTTACTGTAGGAAAACGTAATTTAAAGTTGATGAATAGCAAAAACAAACCCGTAACGTTCGGGTACAGCATTCGTAGTGTCTAGCTTGCCACAGTCACGGCGTTTAAATATCTGGGCATAACCTAAGTGAAATAAGCATTTGAGGATTCTGGTGGTAGGGAAGGCGAATGGTCGCTTTCGGTCTATTGGAAGAATATTAGGAAAGTGTGGTTCATCTCTAAAGGAGACCCTGTGTAGGACTCTAGTGCTACTTGTCCTTAGGTATGGCTCGAGTGTTTGGGATCTGCACCAGGTTGCATTGAAAGAATATATCGAAGCAGTTCAGAGGCAAGTAGGTAGATTCGTTAGCAGTGGGTGTGATCAGCATCTGAGTGTTACGGATATGCTTTGGGAGCTCAGGAAGGGATCCCTGGAGGGAAGAAGACATTCATTTCGAAGAATACTACTGAGAAAGTTTAGAGAACCGGCGTTTGAAGCTGACTGCAGAACGATCCTGCTGACACCAACATACATTTCTGGCAGGCACCACGAAGATGAGATACGAGAAATTAGAGCTCATTCTCCGTCGTTCTATCAGCAAGTGGAACAGTAAAGGAAACGACAGGTTGTGGAACCCTCCGCCATGCACCGCACGGTGTCTTGCGGATTATGTATGTAGATGTAGATGCAGAAGGCGATAGTTGAGAGGAAATATTGGTTTCTTGTCCATAAATTTAGTGAAATCATTTTTGGTTTGGTTTTATTTGGAATGGTGAGGGTTCATCTGCTCTATTTAATTTGTTTGGTCTTATGACTGCATGCATGAGGCTTGTGGAGTAATAGGTGGCCCCAGTTGGGTGAAGATAAGGGCCGCTAACAGGAGTTTATGACGGTGCTGATGACGCTACAATGGTGGCGGATGTGGTTGGATCTCCTGCCACTGGCAATGGTGCGGGCGGTGGGGCGGGCGGCGGTTTTGGGGCTGCGACGTTGCTGGCGAGAGAGTCGACGATGGCGTAGGTGACAGTGATGGTAATGGAGCATTTGACGGTGGCAATGGCGAAGACGCTTCTTCGTGAGTGGTAAAACAATGAAGAGGAGGAGGAAGGGTCGGAGATTATCGGCGAAGAACCACTAAGACGGTGGAGGTAAGACAGCTGAGGTGGTGTCGTAGTATAGTGGGTCGTACCATTATAATGGAGAGTTTACTTCATACTCGAAATGTTGGGAGATCATTTTCAGGTTGGCATGAGTAAAGCGAGTCAGAGAATATACTCGACCCGAGAATGTGCTCAACGTCCGTGAAAGGGTGAGGGATGTTGCTTAAAACAAAGAACGGTCTTCGATTTGGTATGAATAAAATTACAGGAGCTTCTCACAACCGGAAAACGTTGAAGGGAGCTCTGTAGCAATCTTCGAGATTGGTATGTTCTGTTGAGGTTACGTTTTACCGACTTTTTGGCAGTAACTGCAGAATTCATGTTTTTAGAAGGCAAAAAAAGATATATGTATCCCAACGAAATGCTGAAGAAAGGAACTGTAGATGTTTATATCGGTCTGACAATAAGAACATTACGAGTATCTGCCAGGTAAACTTCCCTCTAGAAAATCACAAAAGAAGAGAGGCCGACCTTCCAGACGAAGTGAAAATTAAAACATTTTAATTGCTATTTAGTTACCCAAATTTTCAGACTGATGTACGAGAACATTTAGGTGTAGGCCTACACCAAACAACCGTGTCACATACATTTCCAGATGTTCACCATCACGTCTTCTCACAGGATAAGTCCTATAATGTGTGATGTTAGAAATAACTAGGCGTGTCAGAAAATTTGATAACTAGTTTATTACAAATCTAGCGATCTGTTCCTCGTAACGAACCACACGGGCGGCCGCTTACGTGCTTCAACACGCGAGCAGACCGATGTGCGCCGTATTTAACCAAAATTATCTTATCGATCTCATTTTGGAGACCTTTGTATTCCTTTTTGCCTGCTTCATTTATTGCATTGTTATATTTTCGCCTTTCATCTGTTAAATTCAATATCTCTTCTGTTACCCAAGGATTTCTACTAGCTCTCGTCTTTTTACCTACTTGATCCTCCGCTGCCTTCACTATTTCATCTCTCAAAGCTACCCATTCTTCTTCTACTGTATTTCTCTCTCTGACAGAGTTTCAGTTTGGGGTGGATAAAAAGTCATGTAATCTTAAGGTTTAGTTTGCATAATGTGTTCACCTGACTACTATAATAGAAAAGATTAAGCTCATGTTGAATTATCGGTAACATCGCTAGAAGACGCATTTTCGTAAACTGTATGTAATCGTTTTAATAATTTGTTGCCGCACATAAAATAAGTAAATTGAAACGTAGTGAAACTCTGGGAGAACACACTGATGCCGGTCCTATACACGTCTCCTTTTAGAGCGAGCTAAATGAAATGTAACATGGCGCGTGCTTTCTGTGCCGGACACGGCAGACCACACACACCGAGAACTCAGCAGGGAACAGAGGTAGTGGGAAGGAACACTCTCGTCAGAGAATATGGCTTCGAATGTTTTACTCATAAGAGCTTTCTCAGAAAATGTTCTTTTGCTCTGAGAATCCTCTACAGAGAATGTCCTCTTGTTTCTTAATACGCTACGGTGTGTTTATTGTCTGTTGGATGTCAGTAGGAAGTCGAATACCGGAGATGCATGAGGGAGCTCAGCGTTCCAACAGCAGTGGTGGAGCTTTGGTATCGCCCTTCTAGTTAAGGCAGGGTACCATTTCGTGTATCTTCTATAGATCACGTATCACCATTTATAGTAGGTCAGCTCTAAATTCCTCCACTCCACTTCATTACTGGACTCGCATGATACCTTTAGTAATGGCTCCAGCACTACAAGCCAAAAACGTGGATCGCACACTGACCCCTGCCTCTGTACGCAAATTGACGATTGTCTTCCGTTGTGGTGGTCTGCCTCGCTCGTCGACACTCCAGATCCCTGTGGCGAGTATTTATTGCGTCTTCTGTTGATCTGCCACTTTGTGAACCAACGCACATGCTACCGAACTGAATATGGCAGTCGGTATTGTATCACTACTGCAGTGTAGTACATTGCAAATTGTCCAGAAGTTTCGAGATTTTCTGTACACTTTGTTTTAATGGAGGCTGTATGTTCACCAACTTAAGACACTTCAATCCGTTTTCTGGTTGCTTTATGGAATGAACGGTTCCATTACGTTAAAAACAGCCCTTTCTCGAAATTCTTCCCCAACCAAATCTCCGTATAATGATTATTCAGATCATTGTCAATATGCACGTACTTCCTCCCTCTGGGGCGTGCAAATGATGAATTTAATCACGGCACGGATTCTAAGACCTAGCGTGCCACGTGGAGTAGGTGTGGTGCTGTACATCAAAGCAGAACACCGTGCGGGGACACGTCGCATGGAAACGATTTGAGAGTCTTAGCACTATGGCACCGACGACATCTCTTGGGAGGGATAGCTTTCCGGTGAAACTGGGGACCCAGACATCACACGGAACTCATTACCATGCAACTTCATGCTTTAATTGACAACGTTGTTCTCAAGAAACAGTGATAACCAAGGACCATGCTACAAGGAGTACAGGTTCTTTCGCATTGTCTCAGGCAGTTTGTAAGCTTTCCATCGTTGATGGGCTGCAGTGAATGCAGTCGTAGATTAATTTTAAAAAAATTGCCTCATATCCTATTCTGAGGGTTCCATTCTCGTCATGAGATGTACCTGATACATATGCATCGAATCGGTCTACAGAACACTGACCTTAGGACCAAGTTTTACGGCCAACAAATGCTGTAGGATAACTTGCACTGTTAAACGAGAGACCCACACCAACAATTCACGAAGCGAGACCCAGCGAATGGTTCAGAACCAGGTAAACAAACATTTGTATGCAATAGTGGTGCGTTATTTTGTCAAGTCTTACGTCAGCAGACATGTGCTTTTGGACGTCAAGCTCCAAATATATCATACATAGCAGTGTCAGACGCGGGGATGCGCAATTCCGGATGTAAGCTGAAACATTATGAAAAAGCCACAACTGATAATGGTTTAAATGAGTAAAACAAAACACATATTGTGGAATAAACACGCACTCTTGGTAGTTGCAAAGATGGATTTCAGCTACCTTGAGTCATCATAATGCGCTGTCCTTAACCATTGGATAGATGAAAGGGACTGGAGCAGTGGAATGCATGCGAAATTCTTCTTTAAAGAAAAGACGTATTCTGGAGGAAGCGCTTCAGTTCTGCAGTTTAATGTGTCTATTTTACATCTAAAATCAGTTCAAACGATGTGTCAACAGAGAACGCAGCGGATATTCTGCAATAAATAGTCAAAATCAGTATCTCTCTTGGGTGCTCTGAAATAGGAAATCTCGAGATGCAAGAATAATAAAAAAAGAATAGATTTGCGATTGTTTGCTGTGTTTCTATGCTTCCTTTAAAGAATGCGAAAGTTCCAGGTACGATTCCCAGTCTGCCACACAGTTTTAATCTGCCAGGAAGGTTATCATCCACCGCTGAGTAGAAATCCATTCTGGATACATTTACATTCTTGCATACACTGTACACGGTTGGTTTTTAACTTTTAACCCCTTCGGCTTGTGTGTTGCAGGCGGCTGCTGTTGAGTGAACGCCTACTGCCCTAACCAGCCGTGGAACCTTTCCTCTCACGACGACTTCAGTGCGCTGTGCGAGGAGCGGCAGCCAGAGGCACCAGAAATGTTCAGCCTTGCTGACACATTGTACGCCTACTATCGTTTCAACTGATACACTGTAGCTGTGTACATCGATATGTTCTACGAAGATGATTTCTAGACTGTAGGTAAGTTTAACAGTGGGACCCGTCCACTTTATGGTTATGCGCTGACGGCTGTCCAATTATTTGAGGAATGAGGTTCAAGTGCCCTTCTGATTATCTACTTTTGGATCTTACGTGATTTTGCATGCACGCAAGATAATCACTGGTGCTCTCACCAAAGTCAGTTTTTCGACTGCTTGGCAACTCTCCATCTGGACCTGTTACAATCTAACTACCTCATTTCGATGTACTGTTGTCTCCTTCATTGTACAGGCAGTAAAAAAGACTACATTCAGAAAATTTTGCTGTGTTTAGAGAACTCTGAAAAAGAACATAAATTTATGTGACACAAACGTCGCAGGTGGATCCAGCTCGTGGTCCATGAAGGTTTAGACGCTAGTGATGTTCAGAGACTGTGTGATGTTTTAGTGATGTTACACTAGTGGCAGCTGGGTGCTAGAGATTGTATAACACATTCGAAACAAGTGGGTGTTTCACAAATAATGGTTGCAGCCTCAGCCTGACAGACAACCAGCCCACCTGGAGTGTCTGCCAGTGTCTGGTACACCGAACAACTCGGCTCCCTCCCGTAGGAGGCCTGCAACGTGTCTAAAAGAGTATTCATCGCACAGCAGGTTGAACACCGTCTCTGAACGTCAGTGGAGGTGCGACATTTTCATCACATAAAAAAGTGTTCCTTTTTATATTCTCTAAACACTCTAAAATTTTGTACATGTAGTTTTTTTCAGACCCTGTATAAGGCTTGCTTTAAAAACGGCGGTTGGTTTATGTAACATAACGGCTACAGACAAACAAATTTTTTGTTAATACTGTAACTGGTGTAGTGTTCTAAATTTCTCTCTGGTATGATATTGTTCGATTTAATAATTTTCTTTACGAATAATATTTTGATTTGTAACTAAGAAGTTAATTGGACAAGATAAACTGTTAATATTATTCTTACAAATGTTAATACTTTGGACTGTATTGGGACTGAAGAAAAACTGTATTTTCAGCAACGGCACCTGTCTGCTAAACAATTCTGTTTCATCGAGATCGCTATATTTTTTTGGTTTATTATTTTATTCTCGTTGCTGGACTTATCTCTTACTCGATCATTCGATTGGTTGGTTGGTTGGTTTTGGGGAAGGAGACCAGACAGCGAGGTCATCGGTCTCATCGGATTAGGGAAGGACGGGGAAGGAAGTCGGCAGTGCCCTTTGAAAGGAACCATCCCGGCATTTGCCTGGAGCGATTTAGGGAAATCACGGAAAACCTAAATCAGCATGGCCGGACGCGGGATTGAACCGTCGTCCTCCCGAACGCGAGTCCAGTGTCTAACCACTGCGCCACCTCGCTCGGTGAACATTCGATCTGTCTATCGTGCACCAGATATGAAAGGAGTTGTAATCGTCCGTTTCTCTCCTTGCAACTGCCAGACAGCTTCTTGCTCGGTAGGGAGTAACTCCATTTAAATGACAGGGGGGGGGGGGGGGGGGAGGACAGCGACCTCCACGTGAAAATTGATTATGCCTGCCGGTGTCGCTCTTGACCGCTTCAGGCAATCGGACTTGCAGGGTTTTAATTGGTTGTAAAGTGACTGATTAACAAACTAAGATGGTCTACAAGGGTTACAACAGATAAAGAAGAAAGTTTTCATATGAATATGCCTATATTAGAACCAGGAACTCTAATACTGCAAAGACCTACCTTTAAAAAATTTCGGCTACGCCAATAAATTACTGCAGACAGTCATAAGAATAATACTGGCGCATAAACGGAAATACGCATTGTTAGCAAATTAGTAAACAAGTAGACGTGTTGGGGAATGAGAGACCCTTACGCCAACTGTATGTACACTGTGCTGCTCCATGCAGCGTGTCTATAATTATGACTGAAACTGTAATGGACCCTGTGAATACGTGTGTGAGCTGAACTCGATGTTTCAATTCCTTAAAATGCGAGCGAGTGCTGAGAAGATTTTACAGATCGTGCAGTGACAAGAGCTGACAGATTTGCGGACAACTAGCCGTTTGTCTGGATGCTAACTTTAAGCCCGACATCGAACATACTGTCAGGGGAAAGCTGTAATGAGAATCCAGAGAGATCGTGGCAGTTCGGTCGTGATAACAAATTAGGGGGAAGGAGGAACGGTTGCGAATCTCTTCTGAGCACGTGGCGATGTTGCAGATGGCTTACGACATCCAGAAGGCTACCCTCGCCACTTTAAAACCGTGGGGCTTTACTGCCTGCTTTTTACGCATCACTGCCCAGCAGAACTGTAACGAAAGGAGGCGGCCATTCCCTGAGCCAAATGCGGAAGCCTCTAATCACATCCGAATGACCGTCCCCACTGACCATCTGACGTCAAGAATTAGGACTCACTTGAACTGCTGACAATGGGAGTGGCCACGATCTACCTGCTGGTACACAGAGAGCTGATAACGCCTTCATTCCTCAGACGTTTTCCGTCCTGCCTAGGTGGCAAGTGGCGCCGGCAACAACGCTTTCTGCATCGGGACGCCTCTTTGAGAATTATAAACCTTTCACATTTTCAGTGAATTGTACATTACTCAAGGGCAGAAAATGTATTATGCGATGGTAAATCTGTAGCATCCAGTCTCGAATACTATAGTTGACTGGACAAACATTTGTGAAAGTATAAGTATAATCAGTTTCATCACGCATCACTTTAGTTTACTAATTGTTAGTTTAGTTCATACACAGACAGAAAGATTTTTTTGAATATTGTGGAATCATTAAGAGAGTATATATTGTACATGTTGGTTACTGACAAAAATGCTTACTTCTAGCAACACAACTGGTAATCACTCTCTCCCCCAAATTATCCTACGAACTACCTCACATGACAACCTGGCCACAAAAACTAACAAAAGCCTCAGCCTCCATAAACCTCCCAACCTACAAAAAAGGGAGATATATCTCATAATTTCTAGTAAACATATTCCAAACCCACTACTTCTCAAAATCTCTCTCCAACGACTTACTCTTTTGTTTAGTCCTACCCATCCACTAAATTCCTTAGGCCTAAATCCTTGGGGCCCAGTCTGAAAACGTACTAGCAAGTCTAAACTAATCTAATAGCTAATTCTTAGGAATGAATCCATCTTTACAATTTGCACAAATCCTGATTTCCTTCTACAAAACATCCCAGTCAGTCTCTTTGGAAGCAACACTTCTCTTAGTACCACTCAATCCTACTCAACCGCAGTCTCATTGACTCCACTCATTTTCCAGGTTGGTGAACATGACACACAGTGGAAGATGCTGGGCAGGAATCAAATTCCCATTCCAGAACCCAGATGACCAAAACCTTCTGTATCAACAATAATTCTCACATTATTACAGATTTCTCGTCCACAACAGACCATCACATCAAGAACAGAGCCTTGATTTGCTGTCGCTGCCATTGTGTAGAATCAACTAAATCGCAAACGCAAGCCTACAGATGTCAAAAATACTTCCTGTGTGACGACTATCTGGCACAGAATCGCAGAACCATCCCACCTATCCCAGTTACGAACAAAACCACCCATCAGCAGAACGAGGAACCAGTCCAAGTTGCAAATTTTTACTTTCTATTCATTTGATGACTAGTTTCGGACCGAGAGCGATTTTAAGATCGTCATAATATAGTCGAAAATGGCATAGCCGAATATGTCAAAAATGTGCAATGAACATTTGCAGCGCATTCAGAATGAACAAAAAGTAAATATTGGGACTTGGACTGGTTTTTCCTTCTACTGAACAATGGAAGTGGCCGACCCAAGCTGCTTCAGCATGTTGGAAGTTCGTAAAACCATCCATGTTAACTGTGCCCAGATGTACAATCTTTGCACACATGCGTCGTTTACACAGCTTCAGCGTTGAGCTACATGGGACTTAATTATTCTTCATAAAGAGTTACTGGAGTGGTAAGATCCGAAATTTGTCATGGCCATTTACAAGGGTTGTTGAGGTGGTAATGCTGGGATTTCGTCGTCATGTAAGGGTACAGTACCCGTAGTATCGATTATGCACTATGCAGAGATCATACATGGTTTAAGCAAAGACTGCAGTGCAGTCAACAATTTGCGAGTGGGTAAGCAATAGTCAAGTGTTGGAGTCCGTGGGTGGAAGTCGGGTGTGAGAGGCTAGAGAGAGAGGTTGCTCGGTAGCGAGGCCGAAGATGAGTGGCAGAATGGCACACAGTGTTTGATGTTCATAAATGTTTATAAATTGAGTGATTTAATTAATAAATTCCAGCATTTAAGAAAGGAGATGTTATCATTTAGTAGTTTTCACAGTAAAGGAAGTGGACAACAATGAGTCTCAGGACAAGGAGGAAAGATATATATACATATATATATATATATATATATATATATATATATATATATATATATATATATATATTGCTAAAATAACTAAAATATAGCTTCACCTACAGCGTATGCCAATAATATAGTTCGGTGCGAAACTGGGGGGAGGTTACATATGGCGACGTGTGTGTCGGACTTCGATTCCACAGCAATCTTCGGAAACGATGGAGAAGACAACACAGTATTTCAGCACAGCAGCGCTTCGAAATTCAGTGAACTCAACGTTGTGTAGGAATGAACAGGAATAGGAATAATTAATAGTGTTACTGACTTTTAAGCTGCGAGTGAACTTTTCAATTTAGAGCAACCATAAGTTGTAACGAACAGTGATTGTTGTGAACAATGTTAATATGGCTAATTCAGAACAAAATGGTAGTGTTACTAAAGACGAGGGAGGACAATTTAATAACGTGGTTGACGGAGAACAAATTAATGTGAGGGAAAACACTAATTCGACCGAGGACAGTGGTATTCTTAGTTTTGATTTGCTTAACAGAAGTTCTACACCGATGGTTATCCAGCAAACAGAAACTGCTATTGTCAGTAAAAACTGTATATCTCAATTGTTAGAAGCAATCAAAAATGTTCATGAGGAAAATAGACAGGCGTGTGTAGAAATAAAAGCTTTTCATGAAGAAAATAGACAGGCGCGTGTAGAAACAAGAGCGTTTCATGAGGAAAATAAAAAGTTGGGTGAGGAAATAACAAAATTTTATGAGGAAACAAGAAAGTTCCATGAGGAATTCAAAAATGATTATCAGACACTAACTAATGCGATTAGCAATTTGCGAACGGAACTCGCCAGCTCATTTTAACAAAAGCGTGATGAGCTCCGAAAACAATGTCAAGACAAACATGAGGCCATTGGCAACGAAATTACAGATCTTAAAATTCAAGTTAATGGACGGTGTAGGAAAACGGAAGATTTTATTTGAAAAGTTAATGACAAAGTTAACGCTCAAGATGACGAAATAGTCAAAATTAAAAGTTCTTGTTAAGCCAACAAAGAGTCGATAATTAAGATGGTTAACGGCGTACAAACGCGATGTGATGAACTAAGTGATGAGGTACATGAGATACGACATAAGGTAACGAACAACGACACAATGTCAAATGGAATTAATAAAAAAATTTTGCGCGATGAAATTAATGCAGTATTACGTGAACCAGATAACAATATTGTTGCTTTGCCGCATGTAATTGTTGACAATGGACTGAGCGGTCGAAAATTTCATGAATATGAACCGAAACAAGGCGTCCACGCAGTTGCTTTCATCAGACAATTCAAAGATGCGTTTCCGAGGCATTATATGCAACGTGCTAAAAATGACACTTGCGTCAGTCACATGAAGGGTGAGGCACATATTTGGGGTATAAGTGTATCCAACAATTACACCAAGTATGAAGAATCTGAAACAGCATTTTTTAAAAATTTGGTCGAAAGAAAAACAGTGGGACGTAAAATCAAAAATTCTCACACCGCCAAATTGTGCAAGACAGAACGGTACAATGCATGAGTTTATGCAAAGGTACTGGAACGACAATGCATACTTGGACGATCCGGTTAAAGAAGAAGAGCTAATGCTTATATTAATGCAGAAATTACCATTTTTGGTGCGTGAGAAGTTAGCACTCACATCACAGTTAACAATGGAGCAAGTGTGTTTACTAATTGACCGAATGGAATTACTCAATGCCGAACGCGATCAGCGTGAGCGACACAGTAATAACAATTACCCGAATCGTCAAAACGGCCCAGTGCGGGAAGGAATCCTAAGTTACGAACGACCGAAAGTATTTGATCGCCTAGACGATGATAGACACAGGAGAAACGAATACAATGTACAAGACGGATTCAGGTCAAATCATCCGCCGAACCGGCCATACAATGACAGAGACAGGTATCGATCGCCAGAACGTGCAAGAAGCCGCGATCGCAACCAGCGAGATTCTGAACCGTTAAACAAAGCAAAGTTTCGGAGACGACCCGCTCCAGAACTCTGTCACAGGGACAAGGGTCGGGTATTATGATAAATGCCATAAAGTGTGAACATGTAAAATATGTCAACGAAGGTTTGTCTCGAGAAAATGATGAAACTAATAAAGAAATTCTGATGCAGTTTGTGGAAGTCGAAGTATGTGGTATTGTTATGCATGCATTAATTGATTCAGCTAGTGAGCCAAGTGCTATTTCTGAAAATCTATTTTCGCAATTAAACAATCTTGTCGCTATTCCCACATTTCCTGTTAACAGCGTACATATTGTCAGTGCAGTTGGAAACCGAAGCAAACCAATCAAACGACAAGCATTACTAAGATTTCGTGTTCAAGGGGACGAATATGAGCAGAGTGTTTTAATCGTTGCTTCTCTCAATGTTGGGCTAGTTCTCCGAGTTGATTGGTTGTCAGAGATGAGATGCTGTATTAATTTTGAGGAGAATTGCCTGCGGACGTGGAGAGATAATAAAGAAAGAAGAATTGTATTCAACAGGTACAAAGTTGGTGATTTAGTACTTATTCGAACTCATACGAAATCAAGTGCAAATGAAGAGATAAAAAAGTTTCATCACTACTACAGAGGACTATTCAAAATTAGAAAACTTGTTCACCCTAATTCGGTTGAAATTGAAATGGTGCAGTCCAGTCAGTATCATAGCCTACAACATGTAGAAAACATTAAACCGTTTCAACTGTAAGAAATGTAGCAAGCCAGAGATGCTCTGTAAAAAAAAATGAACATTGTCATATTTGTGTACAATCATTTTGCCTGTGTGAAAATAAATGGACAATAGTCGGTAGCTATTGTGAGTTAGTTATAGTGGACAGTAGTAGGTAGCTACTGTGAGCTAGATGCAATCAGTTTTAAGCATTTTATGCCGTCACGTAAATACTGTGCAGTGCTTAAGTTAGAGACATGTCTATAAGCAATAATAGGAACCCGTGGCGCGAGTGTTGTGGTTACTACAGACTGATTGACGTGCGCGCGCAGTGTATTTTGTTTCACCACTGCCGTAGTTCCGTTTAGTGTTTGTATGTTTCCTTGTTAATAGCTTCCCTTTTTTCCAATGCTATTGCATATGACAAATTGCGAAATGGTTCATGGTCATTTACTTTAATTTTACAAACATATCCTTTAACTAATCACCGAGCGAGGTGGCGCAGTGGTTAGACACTGGACTCGCATTTGGGAGGACGACGGTTCAATCCCGCCTCCGGCCATCCTGATTTAGGTTTTCCGTGATTTCCCTAAATCGCTCCAGGCAAATGCCGGGATGGTTCCTTTGAAAGGGCACGGCCGACTTCCTTCCCCATCCTTCCCTAATCCGATGAGACCGATGACCTCGCTGTCTGGTCTCCTTCCCCAAACCACCTAAACCACCTTTAATTAATCCTGGTATCTTTGAAAATATATCGATGTAGCACCTCTGTAGTTCCCTCAGTTCTTCTCGTTCTGCTTCAGTCAAGCCCCGTGGTCTATGGACAGCGTCTTTGATTCCTAATCAAAACGTCTTCGGTCCCGGGTTCGATCCCCGCCACTGCCTAAATTTTGATAAATAATCAGCATAGGCGGCCGAAGATTTCTGGCATAAGAAGTCAGCCTCATTCTGCCAACGGCCTTATCAAAGAGGGCGGAGGAGTGGATAGAGGTTCAGGGCACTCTCTTGTCCTAGGTGTGGGAAATGCCCCTAAAGGCGCAAGAATCAGCAATGATCAACGACATGAGGATGCAGAAGGCAATGGAAACCACTGCATTAAAGACACGTAACGTGTATCCACAGGACATGTGGCCTGTAATTGAAGAAGTGTCATGATGATTTCTCCATTGGCAAAAGATTCCATAATAGTCCCCCATTCGGATCTCAGGGAGGGGACTGCCAAGGGGGAGGTTACCATGAGAAAAAGATTGAATAATCTACGAAACTATAACGTTCTACGAGTCGGGGCGTGGAATGTCAGAAGCTTGAGCGTGGTATGGAAACTAGAAAATCTGAAAAGGGAAATGCAAAGGCTCACTCTAGATATAGTAGGGGTCAGTGAAATGAAGTGGAAGGAAGACAAGGATTTCTGGTCAGATGAGTATCGGGTAATATCAACAGCAGAAAATGGTATAACAGGTGTAGGATTTGTTATGAATAGGAAGGTAGGGCAGAGGGTGTGTTACTGTGAACAGTTCAGTGACTGGGTTGTTCTAATCAGAATCGACAGCAGACCAACACCGACAATGATAGTTCAGGTATACATGCCGACGTCGCAAGCTGAAGATGAACAGATCAAGTGTATGAGGATATTGAAAGGGTAATGCAATATGTAAAGGGGGACGAAAATGTAATAGTCATGCGACTGGAATGCAGTTGTAGGGGAAGGAGTGGAAGAAAAGGTTACAGGAGAATATGGGCTTGGGACAAGGGATGAAAGAGGAGAAAGACTAATTGTGTTCTGTAACAAGTTTCAGCTAGTAATAATAATGTTCAAGAATCACAAGAGGAGGAGGTATACTTGGAAAAGGCCGGGAGATATGGGAAGATTTCAATTAGATTACATCATGGTCAAACAGAGATTCCTAAATCAGATACTGGATTGTAAGGCGTACCCAGGAGATATAGACTCAGATCACAATATAGTAGTGATGAAGAGTAGGCTGAAGTTCCTGACATTAGTCAGGAACAATCAATACGCAAAGAAGTGGGATACGGAAGTACTAAGGAATGACGAGATACGTTTGAAGTTCTCTAACGCTATTGATACAGCAATAAGGAATAGCGCAGTAGGCAGTACAGTTGAAGAGGAATGGACATCTCTAAAAAGGGCCATCACAGAAGTTGGGAAGGAAAACATAGGTATAAAGAAGGTAGCTGCGAAGAAACCATGGGTAACAGAAGAAATACTTCAGTTCATTGATGAAAGGAGGAAATACAAACATGTTCCGGGAAAATCAGGAATACAGAAATACAAGTCGCTGAGGAATGAAATAAATAGGAAGTGCAGGGAAGCTAAGACGAAATGGCTGCAGGAAAAATGTGAAGAGATAAAAAAAAGATATGATTGTCAGAAGGACAGACTCAGCATAGAGGAAAGTCAAAACAATCTTTGGTGACATTAAAAGCAACGGTGGTAACATTAAGAGTGCAACGGCAGTTCCACTGTTAAATGCAGAGGAGAGAGCAGATAGGTGGAAAGAATACATTGAAAGTCTCGATGAGGGTGAAGATTTGTCTGATGTGATGGAAGAAGAAACAGGAGTCGATTTAGAAGATATAGGGGATCCAGTATTAGAATCGGAATTTAAAAGAGCTTTGGAGGACTTACGGTCAAATAAGGCAGAAGGGATAGATAACATTCCATCAGAATTTCTAAAATCATTGGGGGAAGTGGCAACAAAACGACTATTCACGTTGGTGTGTAGAATATGAGTCTGGCGATATACCATCTGACTTTCGGAAAAGCATCATCCACACAATTCCGAAGACGGCAAGAGCTGACAAGTGCGAGAATTATCGCACAATCAGCTTAACAGCTCATGCATCGAAGCTGCTTACAAGAATAATATACAGAAGAATGGAAAAGAAAATTGAGAATGCGCTAGGTGACGATCAGTTTGGCTTTAGGAAAAGTAAAGGGACGAGAGAGGCAATTCTGACGTTATGGCTAATAATGGAAGCAAGGCTAAAGAAAAATCAAGACACTTTCATAGGAATTGTCGACCTTGAAAAGCGTTCGACAATATAAAATGGTGCAAGCTGTTCGAGATTCTGAAAAAAGTAGGGTTAAGCTATAGGGAGAGACGGGTCATACACAATATGTACAACAACCAAGAGGGAATAATAAGAGTGGACGATCAAGAACGAAGTGCTCGTATTAAGAAGGGTGTAAGACAAGGTAGTAGCCTTTCGCCCCTACTCTTCAATCTGTACATCAAGGAAGCAATGATGGAAATAAGAGAAAGGTTCAGGAGTGGAATTAAAATACAAGGTGAAAGGATATCAATGTTACGATTCGCTGATGACATTGCTATCCTGAGTGAAAGTGAAGAAGAATTAAATGATCTGCTGAACAGAATGAACAGTCTAATGAGTACACAGTATGGTTTGAGAGTAAATCGGAGAAAGACGAAGGTAATGAGAAGTAATAGAAATGAGAACAGCGAGAAACTTAACATCAGGATTGATGGTCACGAAGTCAATGAAATTAAGGAATTCTGCTACCTAGGCAGCAAAATAACCAATGACGGACGGAGCAAGGAGGACATAAAAAGCAGACTCACTATGGCAAAATAGGCATTTCTGGCCAGGAGAAGTCTACTAATATCAAATACTGGCCTTAATTTGAGGAAGAAATTTCTGAGGATGTATGTCTGGAGTACAGCATTGTATGGTAGTGAAACATGGACTGTGGGAAAACCGGAACAGAAGAGAATCGAAGAATTTGAGATGTGGTGCTATAGACGAATGTTGAAAATTAGGTGGACTGATAAGGTAAGGAATGAGGAGGTTCTATGCAGAATCGGAGAGGAAAGGAATATGTGGAAAACACTGATAAGGAGAAGGGACAGGATGATAGGACATGTGCTAAGGCATGAGGGAATGACTTCCATCGTACTAGAGGGAGCTGTAGAGGGCAAAAACTGTAGAGGAAGACAGAGATTGGAATACATCAAGCAAATAATTGAGGACGTAGGTTGCAAGTGCTACTCTGAGATGAAGAGGTTCGCACAGGAAAGGAATTCGTGGCGGGCCACATCAAACCAGTCAGTAGACAGCGCGGTCGTCACAAGTTACAACTGCAGTGGAGGATGTACCAAGCCCTACGAGGACCTAGCATGCAGCGCGACTGTCGCCTGTTCCAGCGCTGCGCCATCCTGTCAGGTTGGCGAGCTGTGTGGAGTGCGGAACTATGGGATGCTGACGTCGGCGGCCAGCTGTTCAACAACAACAAGCTTCACGGCGCGGGAGTCGCTTTTATGACGCTGTTACTACAATTCCAACAATTTGCAGAGACAACGAGTCTACAGTCCCCAACAGCTTCGATGCCACAGCCCTATAATTCATCGAAAGCTACAAATACGTGTGTTTTGCATTGTATCATATAGGGAAGTGAAATAGCAGAGTAAACAGTGAAAGTGTTATTATGGTGGTATATCCCTGGTGGCATCGATGCCATAGCCCAGTGCATTGTGAACCAGCGTGTTTGCGTGTGATTTATGACTCAACATATAGGCAGGGACCTAAAGCAGAGTAATTAGATATGAAGTGCTACATAAAAAAGTGTTTTCCAAGGTGATTATTTGTTTATGGATTACTTTCCACGGTATGTGCCTTTTGTCAAATTTCTTGTATTACTAACCCTGTAAACTGTGTGCCATAAATATAACAGTATCGCATTTTCAAAATATGCTGCCACTTAGAGTGTTAATTTATGTGGGGTAATAATATAATATTTTCCAGTGAATATTGTGTAGTAACTAGAGTTGTCTGTTTACTATTTTGTTTATTTTTTGATCACATTCATTCATTAGGCTTATGTTTCTATTCATTCAATACAGTGACTATCTGATCATTAGTATTTAATTCACTACAACAATAAAAATTCATGAACAAGCTAACAGACACTTGTTACTTGTGTATCACAGTTAGCCATACTATTTATTTGAGACGTCGCAGCACTGTGTTTCATGTTGCTGTGTTAATTCAATAACATTATGCAGTGTGCAGAAGCATTTGCGATTAACCTGGCTTATCTTGTTGCTAATTAGAGAGTGATTTAATGATATAATTTTATTAATGTACTGTGATTAAGTGATACTTCAATTTCTTAAACACCATTTTCCTTACACAAATGAGAATAATTTTTAATGACTTGAGTTTCTCCATTATTATTATTATTATTATTATTATTTATTTTATGGCCTTCATTGGACCACTCTAGTCAAAAATACAAAGTTGTAAACAAGTTCTTTCACAGGGATACAATTTGGCTCAACAATAACTTAATATGATATTTAGGTAATATAATTATTAGAGCCTATTCTTATATGAAAGGTGTTTTGCTCTTCTGTCTGCCCAATATTTCTTCATTCTTTCAGATAATTTCTTTCTTTCTTCATCTGAGACCACTCTTCCAGTACTCTTTTTATTGATTTTCATTTGTAGTCTGGTTTGCGGGTCTTGCAGTATTCTGCTTTTTTGGGTCATCTACTGTAATTTGGAGTTCTTTTATATCTTCCTTAATTTCTGTGATCCATTTAATGTCGCTCTTGCTATTCCACAATTTTTGTATTATTTTTTTTTACTAATTCTGTTTTCTGGAGTTCTCATCAGATGTCCAAAGAATGAGATTCATTTCTTCCTGTTCGTGCTCATGACTGGTTCTATTTTCTCATATACTGTTTCATTTGATGCTATTCTCCAATGTCCATTTATTTTATACTGTTTATTTATACATGTCCTACTTATTCTTCTTTCTCTGTTTAGTATTTTGTCAATTTCTGCTGTATTAGTTGTTTTGAAGATAGTTTCCGCTGCATACGTTATTTCTGGTTGTGTAACTGTTCTATAGTGTTTTAATTTTGCATCTATAGATAGGCTTTTTTTGTTGTATGTAGTTTTGGTAATGTAATTTGCGTAGTTCAGTTTTTTTATTATATTCTGCCATGATGGCTTCTCATTTGGATTATATGTTATTATTTCGCCTAAATATTTAAATTTATCAACAATTTTGGTTTCCTGTTCTCCTATTGAAATTTTGTTTGCAAGTGGTGGATTAGTTAGCATAATCTCCGTTTTTTTCAAATGATATTCTAAGGCCTACTTTCTCTGCTGTTTCTTGTAGTGATTTCACTTGTTGCCTGGCTTCTTGAACGGTGTTGGCTAGGAGAGCAAAATCATCAGCGAATCCCAAGCAGTTTAAGCTAATATCATCTTCTGCACTTCCATTTCTTATCATCTTTGGATTGTCGTTGTACCATTCTCTCATTATGTATTCCAGTGCACAGTTGAACAGTAATAGTGATAGGCAGTCACCTTGTCTTAAGCCTGTTTTTATGAGGAATGGTTCCGAAATTTCTCCTCTAAGTTTCACTTTTGATTTGGTGTTGGTTAGAATGAGTTGTATTATTTTAATTAGTTTTGGATGGAGTCCTAGGTTTCTTAAAATTTTTAATGCTGAAGGTCTGTGCAGGCAGTTATATGCCTTCTTAAAATCTACAAATGTTATTGTCAGAGGTTTATTCTGTTTCTTGTAGTATGCCATAATGAATTTTAAACTAATTATCTGCCCTACACAGCTTCTCCATGGTCTGAAACCTCCCTGATATTCCCCTAACTCCTGTTCTAATTTCTCTTTGATTCTTTCATATAAGATCTTAGATAGAATTTTGTATGTGCAATCTAGGAGAGAGATTCCTCTGTAGTTGTCTGGGTTGCTCTTATCTCCCTTTTTGTGTAGTGAGTGGATGACAGCTGTGGTCCAATGTTCAGGGAATCGTTCTGTTAACCAAATTTTTGTTAGAGCCATGTGTAAGGAGATCCTGACTGTGTCACTTGCCTATTTCCACATTTGAACAAAAACCTGATCTTCTCCACATGCCTTATAAGTTTTTTGATCTTTAAGAATTTTTTCTACTTCTTGGAAAGTTGGAGGGTCTGGTTTGTTAGGTTCGGTTTTTATTGGGGTATTTATGTTGATTTGTAAGGGTTCTTTGGGTTCCTCGCAATTCAGAAGTTTATTAAATGCTTTTGCCATGATTTCTGCATTTTCCTTGTTACTGTGTGTCATTCTTCCATCTTCATCTTTCAGTATTAGTGTAGGGGCCTCATATTGTTGTAGTTGTTTCCCAAAGATTTTATAGTAGTTCCTGGAGTTGGTTTTATGATAATTACCTTCTATAAAGTTTATAATATCTTTATGGAATCCTCTCTTGATTCTTCTAATATTTTGTGTAAATTTTTTTCTGTCATTTTTTAGGTTGATGGCATTTTCTTCAGTTTTATGTGTTTGAAAACTTTAACCATGCTTGGTGTCTATCTTCATGGAATTTGTCACATTCTGATGTCGACAATGCATGTTTCCTTCATGGGTTCAAGGGAGCTAGAGTCTCTGCTTCTTTTTTAAGATTAGGCACTAGTTGTCCAAGATCATCAGTTAATTTGATGGTTTGTGTTATTTGTTGGTATTTATTATTTTTAATTAGCTGATGTGGGTCAAACCTCCTTTTTATTTTATTAGTTTTTCTGGTGCTCTTCTTTAATGGAGTGAATTTGATTTTAATTTTAATTATATAATGGTCTGAGCCTGTGTCTACTACTCTCAGTACTTTAACATTGTGGACCTCCTTATGAAACTTTTTGTCCATACAGACATGGTCTAGCTTCCCCCAGTCTGGATGTTTCCACGTTTTATGTTTACTTTGCTTCCTCTTAAAGTATGTTGATTTAGATATAAGGTTGTATTCACTGCAGAGGTCTACAAGTCTTTGACCGTTTTTGTTTGTAAATTTATGTGGGCTCCATTTTCCAATTATATCTTTATATTTCCTTTCTTTTCCCAACTGAGCATTGAGATATCCCAGTAAGATTTTTACATTCTTTTTATTTACTCTGTTCACAGTTTGTTCTAGAAGGTCCCAAAATTTATCTACCTCTTCCTTTGTTTTTGTTAGACAATTTTTTTCAATTGTTGGGGCATGAACATTTATTATTGTATAGGTTTTATTCATTGTTTTTAAGTTTAGAGTCTCAATTCTTGGCGATACTGCTTGGAAATCCGTTACTGAATCAATTACTTTTATGTTTACTAAAAATCCCGTTCCAAACTGGGGACGTTGTTTCATTGCCCTCGGTCCTGGTTTCCCATTATAAATTCTGTATCCTTGGGATTCGAATGAGTCCTCTGTGGTGTTTCTCATTTCTTGGATCCCTGTTATTAAAATTTTTTGTTTATTTAGTTCATCTGTGAGCTCCTTGAGTTTTCCGGTCTGAAGTAGTGAGTTTATGTTGTGTGTTGCTATATAATTTATCTGCTTATGTTTAATCTTCTTTTTGTGTTTTGGTGTGCATTTTGATGGTTGCAAATGCTCCGATTCGTTGCTGTCTTCTAGGTGACTACCCACCGAATCCGATGTAGCCTTTTCCTGACTTTTTAAGTAGGACGGTGGAATTTTTTCCTAAAAGACCTTGCCTTTTTTTACTTTCGAAGGTTGTCAACCTTAGTTGGAGCAAGCTCCGATTTACAACTATGATTGTTAACCACAGAGGGTGTGTTTGGTACGAGAGCTATTTTATTTCACTCAAGTCCGGCGGTAAACTGGTGAGGACTTCCCTATCAGCCATCTGGTCCCGCCACGTAGGAGTATCACCTCTCCTCCTACTATCACAGCATTAATAAGCAAATAGTTTTGACTAAATAATGTAAGTTCACATTTTTTTCATTTTTGTCTTTCTATATATTTTTCTACTTTATTTTTCTACTTCGATATTCAAATCTAATATCACTATTACATTTTTTCATATTAAAGTATTATTTTGGTGGGGATATGTAAGGGTACAGTACCCTTATGTAATATCGATTATGCACTATGCAGAGATCATACATGGTTTAAGCAAAGACTGCAGTGCAGTCAACAATGTGCGAGAGGGTAAGCTGTAGTCTAGTGTTGGAGTCCATGGGTGGAAGTCGGGTGTGAGAGGCTACAGAGAGAGGTTGCTCGGTAGCGAGGCCGGAGATGAGTGGCAGAATGGTACACAGTGTTTGATGTTTATAAATTGAGTGATTTAATTAATAAATTCCAGCATTTAAGGAAGGAAATGTTATCATTTAGTAGTTTTGACATTAACAGAAGTGGACAACAATGAGTCTCACAACAAGGAGGAAAGATATAGATACTGCTATAATAATTAAAATATAACTTCACCTACAGTGTATGTGAATAATATAGTTCGGTGCGAAACTGGGAGGAGGCTACAGTCACTATTTTAATGTGGCTTCAGATATTGCAAAACATAATCCGAGGCAAAATTGTTCATTAAGGAACCGACACACCTGAACAGCAAAATTTGACTCAAGTTCTGTCCTACCATAACATGATCCGTGACTGCCTTCTCATCGACCAGAGGTACTGCAAACTTCTGTTGTACAGTTAAATAAAAGTTCCCATTATGTAAGCTTCAAAAGAATGTGGTCCAAACATGTATTGTGATCACACCAAGGCCCATGTGACATGAAGTGGGTTTCTTTCTAACTCTTGCTGATAATAGGTATTTTCCTTAGACAAGAAAACAATAATTCTCCTGTGCAAACTGCGGTATATGGCTCATTTATCAGTAAACAGTCTTGAGCCCAACGAAGTCGGTAGGCTACAAATCGTAGCTCCATATCATTGTCAGTTAATTCAGTAACAATCATCGGCCTAGATCCTTTCGTATTCAAATTTCTTTCAATGTGGTCTTGCATTGTTGAGCAAGATCCTTGAAGTCCAACTGCTCTTTTGCAAATGGATTTCATTGGAGACGGCTCATCCGATTAAGAGACAGTGACACACGTTTCCTCTCACGTTTTATTGCTTCCAATACATGACCTGTCTTTGAGACAACCTGAAAAAACAGGACATTTATCTCAGTCAGGCAGGCTACTTTACGAGGTAGACTGTGGCAAGTTGTCTCATCATGCCCTTGGTAGTTTTTTCTATCTATGGATGTTCATGCTCACACAAATCTGCCACTAATCTCTCCTTTGAAATATAGCTGTTGCACCATGGGTTCCGAACTCAGAGACTACAGTGCTGAAACAGAAATACAACACTGATAACATTGCTTTTTCTCCAGCTTCAAAGCAGTAATATCAATAAACTTATTGCTTTCCTCATTTTTATTGAGTGAAGAGCGACACAGGGACCTCTTCGACACCCTGTAGATGAAATAGACTTTCATGGTAACAGTGATATCTGTCTATCTGAATAGTCTTAATTTGTTATTACATGTCGCCTTACTTAATTCTGAGTAACTGAACCTGGATAGTATAGGTAAACAACGACCAATCTTATAACATAGAGGAGACTTTGGATCCAGCTACTTGCAGTATATGGGCGCCACATACTTGCTGTCATATTTTTGCAGATGAGGAGTGGCAGCTGGAGGACAGAAGCAGCGCTACACTCTCCGTGGACACTGACTGTGTGCAGCTGTTGGCGAACGCCCTGGACCACCCCACGTGTCCGCTGGAAGACCTGCCACCGGAGACCATCCAGCAGCGCCTACAGTGCCTCGAGCAGCTGTGGGACGACGTGGTGCATAGGTCGCCCCACATACCCGTGACCAGCTACCTGGCCTACACGCAGAGGATAAACGTCAACCTCTGTCTGCTGGCCTGGATGGCAGTCAACTCGTACAGCATTTGTCAGGGCGTCCCGTTTAGTATGATACAGTCCGTGAGAGATGCTCGCTGCTACTTCGATAGTCCTGACGATCAATCGTGTCTGGAATCGAACGCTACAGATGCCATCTGCTCTGTTTCCAGAGCTATTCTGCTGCTGAAATGTCGCGACTTTTCCTCCACTACGGCTTCCGATAATTGCATCATTTATTACCCATTTATACAGCCACTTAGTTCTAGCAGCATACTGTATCCAAAGCTAACAGAAGAAACACTGAACCGCAAAAACCGTTTAAAGAACGACAACTTGAAATACAGGGATATCAAAATCGACAGCTTAAAGCCTTTAGAAATCTCATTTATACTGGTAAACATTATTTTCCGCTTTTCGACATCCGGAGTATACATGTACCTTCCCCAGTTACGTAACTTGCCTGGAAAGATACTCTTGTCCTTTCAGATCACGTGCATAATCCAGATCCTGTGTTCTGAGGTCGTCGTATGGCAGGTTTCCCTGACTTACCTACAGCAGTGCTGGTAGATAGCGCCCTCACACTTCTCAGCTGTATCTTGCTAAACTCATTCTGCTACCACATGTATGCTTGTGTTCGTCATCTCAGGCTTCATGACGACCTGCTACCTGCTGAAGTAAGCAAGTTATTCTGTCGTCAGGTGTTGTATGTGTTAATACCGTGGAGTATAGTGTGTGTGGCAGCTGTTGCTTTGGAAAAGACGAGTAAATATTACCTGATCCACAGTCGTGTGCTAGTCCTTGTGGGCATTTGTCTGTCAGTGGCTTTCAATTTGGTTTGTTTCGGACTGGTTGGATACATGTACCTACGTAATCGGTATTCTATGCGGCAACTCAAAATTGTTGATAACAATAAATTTGCCTCAAAGAAGCAATGTATTTTTATGTCAGTTAAGGCTGTTATCGTAACTGGAATAGGTATTGCAATAAGACTTGGGTTCCACCAGGCTCAAGGAATTGCGCAGTCTGTCTATTACGTACATCTGGTTACAATGGTGCAAGGACCAGTGCTCTTCGTCTGTTTCGTTTGTAATGGAACGACGCTCCCCATACTGAAGAACAGGATACTAGCGTGGTTTAACCCAACTAACATCTCTGCAGGGGGACACCTCTGCTCAGCAGCTGAGAGGAATCTGGCCAGGAGAAAGAATGAGCAGTCTCTGGTTACAGAATCCTCTCTGTAGCCTCCTTCAGTATTTTTCTCCAGTAACTGTCTTGACAGTAGATTGGATTAAAGCCTGCAATAAAAACGAAATCTGTCTAATATGACAACATTAAATGTAATTAAATGTGATATCGTACAGCCAGTACTTCTCCTTTCCAATGTCTTCTTTATTTTTAACTGTCTACTTACTTGGAAGTGGTAGCCTCGGTCTACGTATCCTATGCACTGAGATTACTTACTACAATCGTTGGGAAACGCTTTGCATATCCAAACACACACACACACACACACACACACACACACACACACACACACACATATATATATATATATATATATATATATATATATATATATATATATATATATATATATATATATATTGGTTGAACACTAATACCTGAAAACGCCCCTAAGAAGAAACCAGTATATATATATATATATATATATATATTACTCTGCAACATTCGCAGAGAACAACAGGAATGGTCCTGCAGTAAAATCTAAACATTCACCAAGCGATCTTGTGAAAAATTTGAGCACGGTATAAGAGACACAACGATATATGTATCTCTTGCCGAGGAACTCCCAACTGATATCATCATTTTTCTTACCTTCACTCGGGCCAGCTAAAGTCACAGGAGACTCAGTGCTAGATCCACGATATTTCCTGTAAAACTCAAAAATGGTGAACTTGTTGTAGCCTGTTGGAATCTCGCCAGACTTAGAAATAACGCCCACTTTTAACAATCACTATGACACTTTTATCTTCGATCGCAGACACTGAAGCGAGACTGAATTAGGCGACAGCATAGCTAATGAGTACCTGCCATTTACTGTATGATCTACAGCTATTAACCACAAAAGCAGGAAAAAATTAAACCAACATAGATTCACGGATTCGAATCGCCGAAAAATTCAGATTGAGACGTTTAAGCACAAAAGCTAGCGTATCAGCTACTGAAACCACTTATTATAACATATTACAACTAACAAACAGTGCAAACAATACAACCTGCTGTACCTGAAAACGCCCCTAAGAAGAAACCAACATAACACAGAGAAACACTAGTTACATACATAATAAACAAAATTAAATAGAAGTAAAATTCTGGAGACAATACAGCACTAACCAAACGGACGTTTTGATTTGAATAGTCCCAATACCGTAATAAAAAGAGAAGCCCACCAAGTGATGGGCGAGGGAATCACAAGAATTAGGCCCCACAGTGCCAGTCGTTTTTGGAAAAGAATTCAAACGAGCCATAGCATACCATCTGAGAACAGCCAGCCTTAATAGCAGATGACAATGTCATCCATTACTGATGACCTCAACTAAGTTCTGCAAAGTGCTACAAAAAAAGTCACGATCATCCATGGTATCCAAAAATCGACAAAACTCACGAAGAAACGACATTCCAAAACCAAATGCAACCGCTTAACATCCACTACTTCGTAAGATTAAGGAATCTGAAACGTAAGAAAAGCAGACGAGGGACTAGAGGCACAGGCAGACAACAACGTAAAATTTCTCCTTTCACAAAACACCTGCCACAAACACATTAAAACATTTCTTCATACCGGCCATGAAACTGAAAACAGTCTCTCTAAAATAGAAGCAAACTAAAATGAATGCGTTTTCCAAACCTGGTAGACCAAAAACCACCCCTACTCATAGATTACCGTCCTCTTAGTGATAGCGAAAACTTTCGAGACAAATTTAAAAAATTTCAAGGAATAAAGCAACATATTCCGAGAAGAACAGGCCGGATTCACCGGTAACCATAGCACACAGGTAATCCGGTCCTAGCACTGAGCAGCAAAGCGACACAGTCTCAGCGCAACGCGGCAGACACAACGACATCACGCTTCCTGGTGGACAGCGAACGCACGTTGCATAGCTTGTGGCATGCTGGGCTGCTCTTTGAAACGTTACGTTGCAGTTTCCCACGCCAAGCTATGCAATTAATTACAAACGTTATTGGGAACAGGTAAATACAAGACCGTATCGGTGATCACCATTCGACGAGATTTACGCCAGTCGCAAAGACGGCACGTGGAACAGCCACGTCTTCACTACTTCACACGAGCAACACAGCTGACACCGCTAAATCTTGGTCGAGGGATGAAAGAACAGCTTCGTAGATTAAAATACCCTGGATTCACGAAATCTGTCCTTCAGCACCTATCTGGGACCTTCTATTACTCATACTTTAAATATATATTTATTCCCCACACATCATCCTTGAAGTTACGTCAGACACATTCTGCATGTCAGTTATAAACAATGAAGAAATATACCAACTGGAAAATAAGATGTTATAACGCAGAAAGATGTTGTCGTGGCCTTCATTCTGAAGACTGGTTTCAAACACAGCTCTCCATTCTGAAAGCCTCTTCATCTTCAAATACCTACAGTACCCTACATCCTTCTGAATCTGTTTACTGTGTGCACCATTTGGTCTTCCTATACGATTTTTACCTCCCACACTTCCCTTGAAGACTGAATTGGTTATCTCTTGACATTTCAGAATGTGTCCAACCATCCAATCTCTCCATTAGTTAAAGTTGTACCACACATTTCTTGTCCCTCGAATTCTACTCAGTATATCCTCACTAGCTATGTGATCCACCTATCTAATCAACATTCTTCTGTAGCACCACATTTCGAAAACTGCGATTCTCTTTTTGTCTAAACTGTTTATCATCCATATTTCACTTCCACATATGCCTACACCCCATAAAAATAGCTACAACAAAAGATTTCCCAAGACTTAAGGATATATTTGACGTTAACAAAATTTGCTTCCTCAGAAATACTTTTCCTGCCATTGCCAGTGTATATTTTATATCCTCTCTACTTTGGCCACTATCAGCTACTTCGCTGCACAAACAGCAAAAATCATCTACTACTTTCAGTGTTTCATTTCCTAATCTAGTTCCCTTAAGATCATCTGATTTAATTCGATTACACTCCATCATCCTCGTTTTGCTTTTGTTGATTTTCATCTTATATCCTCCTTTCAAGACACTGTCCATTCCCTTCAACTGTTCTTCCAAGTCCTTTACTGTATCTCACAGAATTACAGTTCATCAGCAAACCTCAAAGCTTTCATTTCTTCTCCCTGAAATTTAACCACTACTCCAAATTCTCTATAATGCGCCTCGACGCTTATAACTGCCCTCTGGTTTCTGTACAAGTTGTAAATAGCCTTTCGTTCTCTTTATTTTACCGGTACTACCATCAAAATTCCACACAGGATATTCCATTCATCATTGTCAAAAGCTTTATTTAAGTATACAAACGCTATAAACGTAACTTTATCCCATCTTCTAAGATAAACTGTATGGTTAGTACTGCCTCATGTGTTCGCACAGTTCTTTGGAATTCATACTAAACTTCCATGAGGATATCAGTTTTCTCATTCTTCTGCAAAGAATTCCTGTTAGTGTCTTGTAGCCATGATTTATTAAACTGATAGTTCAGTAATTTTCACACAAATCAACAACTGCTTTCTTTGGAATTAATTTTATTACATTCTTCTTAACGTCCAAAGGTATTTCGTCTTTTTCATGCATATAACACAACAAATGGAAAAGTTTTGTCGTGGCTGGCTCACCCAAGGCTATCCATAGTGCTGACAGAATATTGTTTACTCCTAGGGCGTTGTTTCGACTTAGATATTTCAGCTCAATATCCAATTCTTCTAGCAGTATTACATCTCCTATCTCACCTACAGCTGTGTCCACTTCCCTTTCTGTAATTTGTGATGTAACTGATATAACTACATTAGCTGTAAACGAAAACTGTATGACTTCATGACAGCAGAAATTGTAAATATGATGTAGCTATGCTACTGCGCACACAAAAACATACATCACTATACCATTCAGAAGATTGTAGTTCCTGATAAATAACATAGCACTTAGCTCATTTTCGTCAAAAGCTGAATTAAACAATTATTTCATAAACTCCTTCGTATTATACTAGAGATTAGTTTTTAAAAATTAATCGAAAAGATAACCAGAACACTGGAACAGGACACAAAATGCTTTGACGTTCGACAAACAATCCCAGGTGATGTTTTTTTACCCAGAAGTTTTAACCCAGCCATAAGGTGAATACAAGGACTCAGCAATAAGAATCACATCGTCCTCCAATCCACCAGGATTACGCACTATGTCCAAACCAAATAAGAGCCTGAGATTAAAGGCAAACACTGTGACAACACCATTAAGTGCATACCAGTTCGAAGAGTTACACGTTTGGCAAGGCATACTAATACTTGTACTAAACTTAAGTATTTTAAATTTTACCTCTAGTCTGTAAACAGTGACTGTAATTGGGATAAGCAACTTAGAAGCGGACTTTTTTAACTAGGTCAATTTGAAATAGTCAACGAATCATCTTAATCATAATCACATGTTATTAAAACCTGACTTTGGTGATGGAAATTGTAATCTTACGTATTTCTAAAACATCAAAACTAAATTACAAAACCTTTTAGTTTTCTTGAACTCAAAAACACAATCATCTACTATTTATTAGAAGTTCTGGCTACGAAACAACCATCTTTGGGCCTGTAAAAGAAACAGGAAACAGAAAATTGCCTTAGGTTTAACTGACTTTAAAAATCTTCAGTTACATTCGTTAATTCTATGTAATGAAAGTTATGTAGTGTGAAGTGATAATTTGTCACTCATAGTAAATACTATGAGGCAATGAATTCTGTAGGCTTGAATGACATCATCTAATAGCATATCTTGGAACTATGTAAGTAAATGGTAAGTACCTGTCTGGTCAATATCAACAGTACACTATTTTAAGATATCATAGAAATTATCAAAAAGAAATAATGAAACGTACAATGTAGACTAATGAGCCATATTTTCAATAGAATGTTGGTTGCACCAACGAAGTTAGACAGTGCAACTCTGAACGTTTACGGACAATCAAAACACACCGTTTCGTTAAAAATAAAGGCTCTATACAGCTTAAAAATCGAAATTAATTTAATGAAAAGAAACTCCCTCTCGTCACTTATATCGAAAATGGGTATGAGCAGAAATTAGTAAGGGTAGCTACCTTTTTGGGCCTATCAGCTGCTCACGACACTGCTTGGTGAGGACTTCTTTAGGAATTTACGATTGTTATCTCATGTCGCAAATTTAAGGACTTAATTTATAACATGCTAAGCAATACATGATTTCATATCTACTCTAACAAAGAGAGATACAGGGTACTTAAACTGAATAATGGTTTACTACAAGTATCTGTGCTGGGATCACGTCTTCAGGATTATAGTTTATGCTGATGACATTTGCTTGATGGCCCAGAGCCACAACGTTTCTGATGCTGAAACCTCTTTAACCACTGATAGGGGAGTCTTCAAGAAATGGTGCCTGAACCTAAATCATCAGAAAACAGTTCTAGCTTCATTACATCTATGCACAACACAGATTACATACCAGACGTCAGATCCAGAGGCCAAGTCTTGCTGTATCGCATTACACCATAATACCTAGCGCTATACAGAATTCTTAACTTGAAAGTAGCATCTTTCTATTTCAGCAACTAAAGTCAAAACGAGAAACAACAGTCTTCAAAAAATTGTTGGTGCCTTATTGGGAGCTAATGCCCCTGTTTTAAGAGCTATAGCTTTAATCCTACCGCAGGTGCTCTGTTACTGAAGATTGTTGTTCGACCAGGATCAATGATGCCTATACAAAGAAGATAGATGTGCCATTCAATCAGGAATTACGAGATGTATTCAGAGTACAAACACTATAAGACTTCCCGTTCTCAGCGTCATCCCACCTCCAGCTGCAAGACGATCAACTGTCCTAAAGGTCTGGAAGAATGTTCGGAAGAATTCTCGACTACCCATTCATCGAGATATTGCACAGCCAGAATACCAAGGCTTGAAATCAAGGACAACATCATGGAGCATAGCAAAAAACCTTGTTGTGCCCCCTTTCATTGTCAATTATTCATGGAAAATTCAGTAAGCGCAGTCATCAGTAGTGAACAAACATCTAGTCAAGGACGCTTTCATGCAGACAGAAGGATTCGATCTCCTCAGACGTCAGTAGAGGATCATGAACTGTATTAGCACTGGACAAGGCATATGTGCTTATCTAAAGTAGGTGGTGAGTGTTCTTTTACAGACAATCAATGTCACTTTCTAAATATTCCATTTGCCTAGCCTCAATATGACAACAACAAGGTCACATGTTGCAACACCCTCTGAGGCGTGTGCATGCCCTGTCCCCCGTCATGACGTCACATTGTGCTAATTCAGAGACCTCTATATCGTCAAACGTGTTGATTCGATTATCTCCGTGTTTAATCATCAGGATATGTAATTATCCTGGGGCTGTCTCCTGGATCCTGAGATGTATGTCATAATTTCAACAAATAATTACACGTGATTTTATCAATTATGCTGCTCCCATGGTCTTGGTCCCTGGATCTTGAAGCACACTCGGCCGTGGATATTGAAATGAGAATCCTCGTACAGTGTCATTTTTATTATGTCTTCAAGGCTCAAAATGTGTGTAATTGCCCTGAAGTTGTGCTGCACAATTTTTACATGTTACTACATTAAGTCTTAGGATTAAGAGGTCATCTATACTGCAGAGAGATATATAAACTATACAGCTATTTCATATTGTCAGTTCATTTCCAAGTGCTACTCCTTACCAGTACATACATGTTAACAGCATGCGGTTCCAAACATGCGAATGTAAGATTAGTGTATCTATATGAATGTGAAGTTATAGTAGAAACTGACAATGTACGTCGTAATGCTAAAACACAATTTACAGAGATAAAGTAGGGAGAGCATTGTAGGCCGATGAAGCACACTGTGAAGTTGATGACAACACACTCTGATCCATCTCAACTTCCTCCTGACATGAACATCTGTAGCAATAAGGCAACCATCATCGATCTGTATGAAACTCCTACATTAAAGTTATCATCATTATCGCAGGACTCTTCACAGTGTGTTTATTTAAAACTTAGATGTGTTACGAAGTTATATTGGCTATAAAGTTCAATATGGATCGCAACAGACAAAGTCGGTGGCAACCGAATGTGAAACCGTTGTTTAATGATGTTGTAAGTTATGTACATGAAATGTACCATAGAAGACGGTTCAGAACAACGTATAAATATATGTATGCTTGCAGTACCGAAGTCTGCTACTATAACTCCTATGTATATTGAATCTGTAGAATTGGTTTACAGATGGAGAACCGAAATATATTGTGCATCCTGTTGATTTGAACACAATGATAGTAGAATTTAGAGGGTATAAAAAACTATTTAAACAATACTGTAAGGATGTAAGGCAGTATGAATAATAAGAAATGTGTCAACAACGTATTTTTTTTATTTTCTGTACGTAAAAAAGTTAATAAACAAAATTATATACAATGTATATTCGTCTTTTACTGCACCAACAGCAGTGGGAAACAAACATTATGCAAGATATTTGCAGATATGATAAACAGGTCATACTATTCTGCAAACACTCATACATACTCACTAGCTGAGTGAACAGTGTAAATATGGCAGAGTGTCTATAAGTTTCGACGATATAAACACACATTTATAACAGCATCAAATGGGTTCAAGTTACTTGCAAATACCAAGACACTTAAAGCAGAGACATGAGCAACTGAAGGGGCTACTGACTTTGCAAATGAAGCTTCAGTGGTACTACTTTTAGGCTTTCTGAGAGAAGAACGTCTAGCATTGGATGCTAAAAAGGTTTACAAGTCTGACCTAGCTGTAGATATATTCCTGACAATTCATGCTTAATGCAGTTTTGGAACAGATATGTATCTAAACGATAAGCTGCTACATACAATTCCTGTTTTTTTCCCCCTGCAGTAGGTGCTGGATACTAAACATTAGAGGCTCCATCTAATGTTATATATCTCCCCGTAACCGTTCAAACGTTGGATACGCTCGAGGTGAATGTTGTTGACCAAGACAGTCAACTTACAAATTCTGTGGAGAAGAAATAATCGTGCAACTACATTTGAAAAAAGGTAATGGGGATATGGTATAAAATCTGTATATGCACACTGCAGAGCAACACTTCTTTGTGTAAACTCGTTACATCAACATAAGCGAGGAGGTGGCCATGGTGGGGGCAGCAGCATGATGTCAGTGGGAGGTCCGCTGCTATTGTCGCCCCAGCACCTACGTCACACAGCAGTGGCAGAAGCAGCGTGACGTCACCTCAACTTGGATGTTAACACTGGAAGACACCTCCAACTCTCATCCATGCTGGAGGCGCACAATCACTGCAAATATTGTCACTGCAGTAGAGTTCTATCAGTAGAGGGTACAGCAGTCTCAGCAGCAATTTCAATAATAAAGACCAGTTGCTTGAGATCAGCTAGACCATAGACCTAAATTATTCACTGACTGGTGTGTTATCAGAAACAGAATTGCACATCCTCGAATTAAGAGTGGTGTTTAATATCTGGACACCCTCCCATTATATTTCTGATGCATGTAAACCTGTTTGGAGCCAAAGGATGTCTAAAATTCGAAGAAGCTTCAATACCCTTCAGTTAATTGTAAAGCAATGCTATGCTATGAGTCTGAAATTCCTACACATCACGATGTGACTGAGATGGCACACATATGCCCTCCAATACTAAATTGGTGATCCCTTGATGCCTCAGAACATGTCCTACCAACCGATCCCGTCTTCTGATCAAGTTGTGCCACAAACGTCTCCCCAATCCTATTCAATACTTCCTCATTAGTTATGTGATCTACCCGAATAGAATAAACGAAATATTGCAAACCACCTCGCTCACTGAATGGTACGAGAAGTATGTCTACGACCGCTTACAAACAAAGTTGTCATAATTCGAAGAAAGACACTCTGAGAAACTATAAAGTAATGTGCTGTACTTAGACATTTGTGCATTCATCCATTGTCAACGTAATGACAGTTCTTTATTCATAAAACTTCCAGGAGATGCTACATCGTAACATACGGCTGTTCATGTAATAAATAAAGATGAATTTTTTTTGTATAGTGTGGCCCGGGAGAATAATTTTGACTCCCTTCCAGAGTGTTCTGGTAAATATGTCAAGTACGATGTTCCCAGTAATTATAAACATGAAGGCAATGGTTATCCCATGAAAATTCAGGATATCGATAAATATGAAGAGCAGAGTGGGGGGTCTGAATCAGAGGCTCAGACGGTTCTGCGACCGTGTAGGCTGCAGATTCCGCGATTTGCGCCTTATGGTGGTGGGGTTTCGGGTTCCGCTAAATAGGTCAGGTGTCCACTACACACAGGAGGCGGCTACACGGGTGGCAGGGGCTATATGGCGTGGACTGGGCGCTTTCTTAGGTTAGACAGTCTCGGTAAAGATCAAAAAGGGCTCAAGTCTCAAAGGGTACAGGGCAAAGAAACGACCAGAATCAGCCAAGCAATAGTCGCTATTGTAGTTGTAGTTGTATACTCAACAGCCATACCAAAACAATAATTGGCTCCTTCTACCGAACACCCGACTCACATGATATAATAGCTGAACGGTTCAAGGAAAACTTGAATCTCATTACAAATAAGTACCCCACTCATACAGTTATAATTGGTGGATACTTCAATCTACCCTTGATTTGTTGGTGAAAATACGTGTTCAAAGCCAGAGGAAGACAGAAAACATCTTCCGAAACTGTAATAAGTGCTTTTTCTGAGAATTACTTTCAGCAATTAGTTCATAAACCCACACGAATTGTAAATGGCTGCGAAAACACTCTTGATGTCTTAGCCACAAATAATCCTGATCTAATAGAGAGCGTCATGATGGATACAGGGATTAGTGAACACAAGGTCGTTGTAGTGAGGCTCAAAACCATATCAACCAAAACCACTAAAAATAAACAAAAATATGTCTATTTAAAACAGCAGATAAAAATTCGCTTGATGCCTTCGTAAGAGAGTGTCTCCATTCCTTCCAAGCTAATTATGTAAGCGTAGACCATATCTGGCTCAAATTCAAAGATACTGTATCGACAACAATAGATAGATTCATACTGCATAAGTTAATAAGAGACAGGACTGATCCACCATGGTACACAAAACACGTCAGAACACTGTTGCAGAAACAACGAAAAAAGCATGCCTAATTCAGACCAACGCAAAATCCCCAAGACTTGCTAAGTTTCACAGAAGCTCGAAATTTAGAGCGGACGCCAATGCGACATGCTTTTAATAGTTTCCACAATGAAACATTGACTCAAAACATTGTAGAAAACCCAAAGACATTCTGATTGTATGTAAAGTACACCAGTGCAAAAAGCAGTCAATACCGTCACTGCGCGATAGCGATGGAAATGTTACCAATGATGGTGCCACTAAAGCGGAGTTACTAAAGACAGTTTTCTGTAATTCCTTCATGAAAGAAGACGAAGTAAATATTCCAGAATTCGAAACCAGAACAGCTGTTAGCATGAGTGGCATAAAAGTAGATATCTTAGGTGTTGTGTAACAACTCAAATCACTTAAAAAAGGCAAGTCTTCCAGTCCAGATGGTATACCAATCAGGTTCCCTTCAGAGTATACAGACAGACACAATAAAGCGTTTCTTAGCAATCATATGCAACCGCTCACTTGACGAAAGGTCTGTTCCTAAAGACTGGAACGTACCACAGGTCACACCAATATCCAAAAAGGAAATTGGAGTGACCAATATCATTGATCTCAATTTGCAGTAGGATTTTGGAGCATATACTGTACTCGAACATTATGAATCACCTTGAAGAAAATGGCTTATTTATACATAACCAACACGGATTCAGAAAATATCGTTCTTGTGCAGCACAGCTAGCTCTTTATTGCAATGAAGTAATGAGTAGTGTTGACAAGGGATCTTAGATCGATTCCATATTCCTAGATTTCCAGAAGGCTTTTGATACCGTTCCTCACAAGCGACTATTAATCAAGTTGTGTGCATATGGAGTATCGTCTCAGTTGTGTGAGTGGATTCGTGGTTTCCTCTCAGAGAGGTCACAGTTCGTAGTGATAGACGGTAAATCATCCAGTAGAACAGAAGTGATATCTGGCGTTCCGCAAGGTAGTGTCATAGGCCCTCTGCTGTTCCTGATTTACACAAATGATCTAGGAGATAATCTGAGCAGCCCACTTAGATCATTCGCAGATGACGCTGTAATTTACCGTCTAGTAAAATCATCACAAGATCAATACCAATTACAGAATGATCTAGAGAGAATTTCTGCGTGGTGTGAGAAGTGGCAATTGGCACTAAACAAAGAAAAGTGCGAGGTCATCCACATGTGTACTAAAAGAAATCTGATAAATTTTGGGTATATGATAAACTGCACAAATCTAAGGGTTGTCAATTCGACTAAATACCTATGAATTCCAGTTATGAACAACTTAAATTGGAAAGACCACATAGATAATATTGTGAAAAAATGAAATGGTTCTGAGCACTATGGGACTTAACTTCTGAGATCATCGCTCCCCTAGAACGTAGAACAACTGAAACCTAACTAACATAAGGACATCACACACATCCATGCCCGAGGCAGGATTCGAACCTGCGACCGTAGCGATCGCGCGGTTCCGAACTGTAGCGCCTAGAACCGCTCGGCCACCCCGGCCGGCAATATTGTGAGAAAGGCGAAACAAAGACTGCACCTTGTTGGCAGAACACTCAGAAGATGCGACAAACCCACTAAAGAGACAGCCTACTTTACACTTGTCCGTCCTCTGCTGGAATATTGCTGCACCGTATGGGATCCTTACCAGGTAGGACTGACTGAGGACATTGAAAAAGTGCAAAGAATGGCAGCTCGTTTCGTGTTATCGCGCAATAGGGGTGAGAGTGATACGCAAGTTGGGGTGGCAGTCATTGAAACCAAGGTGGTTTTCTTTGCTGCGAGATCTATTTACGAAATGTCAATCACCAACTTTCTCTTCCGAATAAGAAAATATTTTGACAAACTACCTATTGGCTTCTGTCTCGGGTTCTTCGGCCGACGTTCATATAATGATTTTTCTGACGTTTCGCCAGCACGAGTGGCTGGCATTGTCAAAGCTTCACCCTCCATTGCCGGTGGTGAACTGGAGCCGAGCTCGCGGGCGCAGACTATATGTACCTGGCGCGCCAACGTCCGAGGGCTTCTCTGCGGTCATTTCCGGTGCGGTTCTCCTCTTGCTACCTGCGACGGTCGTTCGCTGCAGTACGGGAAGCCAGGATCCGTTTACCTTAAGGCTTTCCTCTTTCTTGTTCAAACTGTTCGCGTGTTTTTGTATTTCTACAGCTTCCCTGAACAAGCGCGTGTGATAGTGCTTCTCTACAGCCAGAACTTCCGTGTCGGCGAATTTTATTACGTGGTCGGTCTCATTCAGTGCGTGCTCTGCCACGGCCGATTTCTCCACCTGCCCCAACCGGCAATGTCGCTTATGCTCTTTGATCCTGGTGTTGATGGATCGTCCAGTCATTTCGTCGCAGGTAGCAAGAGGAGAACCGCACCGGAAATGACCGCAGAGAAGCCCTCGGACGTTGGTACGCCAGGTACATATAGTCTGCGCCCGCGAGCTCGGCTCCAGTTCACCACCGGCAATGGTGGGTGAAGCTTTGACAATGCCAGCCACTCGTGCTGGCGAAACGTCAGAAAAATCATTATATGAACGTCGGCCGAAGAACCCGAGACAGAAGCCAATAGGCAGTTTGTCAACAAGTGGCCACGAAAGCCTTAACAATTTAGAAAATATTTTGTTGACACTCACCTACGTAGGGAGAAAGGATCGTCATAATAAAAGAAGAGAAATCAGAGCTCGAACGGAGAGATTTTGGGTTTATTTTTTCCTGCGCGCCATTCGAGAGTGGAATGGTAGAGAAGTAGTATGAAAATGGTTCGAAGAACCCTCTGCCAGGCACTTAAGTGTGATTTGCAGAGTAACCATGTAGAGGCAGATGTAGATGTAGAATATTCATATCTCCCACACGCCTTGGATGCATGAAACGATAGTGACGGTAAGATTGCTCATAAAGTTGTTGGCTCTCTGGGTTTTTGGGAATTTGCCAGGCAACGGGAAAGCTATGCAGATTTTCTGATCATCTCTGATGAAAACAATACAAAGCACCATCATTATTTGTCATCACAGCTTATTTCATCACAGCTGAATAAACATCATGGTGTGCAGTATATCTACAGTAGATGTTTGAGTACATTCCACATGAGTGAAAATTTTCCTGAGCAGCAGCATGACTGTTCTACAAAAGCTTCCGACTGTGTAAACAGGTCATGATTAATTCACAGAATTTAAAAATTTTCACCACAAAGAGCGACTACCATTTGCTGTCTACGCAGGCCTGTAATTTCTACTCACACCTGTATAGGTCCTGCAAAATGGTTGCTATCTGAGCTGGAAGAGCTTGCAGTGGGAACTGATGATCTTTCTCATATCGCTGTTCATATAATCGAAACACCTGAAAGTCATTCACTATATGAAAATGCATTTGCAGTCAACTGTTAGAATAAACAACTAAACAAGTTGTTAGGGATCAGTGTCATTTAACTATTAAATTCTGTAGTACGGCACACAACTCGTGTAACTTGAGTTATAAACTTCCCTGGCACATACAATTTGAGCAGACAACATGTGCACTTCCTCACTGAACACTTGAACAAATTAGGCATGCCTGACGATTTAGTTAATGTTATAGTCAAGTACCCTGATAAATACATTTCATTTTCAAAGACTATAACGAAAAATATCACATAACAGACAGCGTAATTATCTGACAAACTTATGACTTACATCTCTGAATGCTAGGACCAGGACCCAAGGAACAACATAATCGTCTGATAATATCTTACATAACATCTGATGAAATGATGACATATATCTCAGGATCCAGGCACAACAGGAGAATAGCAACATAATTTAATTATAATTAAATATCCAAGTAATCGAAGCAAAACATGTCACCACGTTTGACCTTCTTGTTGTTATGATTGTACTGAGACTAGGGCAACTGGCGAAATTAGAAAGGGACCTTGAACTATCCATAAAAGAACAATCCTCTTCTATCATTTAATTCACAAATGGGGATGAGCAAGTTATGCAAATCACGACTGTGGTACCGCCTTACAGTCAATCCACCGTATTGCTGCTGATCATTGTCTTCGAGCCAACAAGGAAACATTAATGGGCATTTATCACGCATCAGATGATGCAATCTAATAGATCAGACAACTAGATCTGTAGATGTGAGATGCTAGTTAGTGACTGTGTGCATTTGTTTACAGATGTTGTATATACATGTTTGTTTCCATTATACAATAAATAAGTAAATAAGTGAGTGCAGAAGCTAATGATACACGTTATGTTTGTTAAGAAGCGACACTAAGTCTTTATAGCCTCATTAGAAATGTAACTTGTCATATTAAGAATGTAAAATACAAAAATATGAAAAGATAGTCGACTTTACCTGTCACCATTTGAAGATACCAGAACATTAAATGCTGTGTGTACTTCTTGGTGCCAATCAAATATTGCCAGAATAATCTCTATTTGGCCCATAAATACAATTAGTTACAATTCAAATAATAAAATAGAACTATTATTATCATTATAAGAAATACAAAACATATAATAAGTGTATATCGTGTATGACAAATGCAATTCACAATGCCTATGTCAGTTTCGCAGTAACTTTACCATGAATACATCAGAGCGCATAGCGCTCTCAGAGGGGAACTATTTAAATAAAGGCAAAATCAAGGAGCCTAATATGCATTTTTAAAACAAGTGAGTACAAACTGAAAAATTATAATCCAAAATGAATGGGACATCTCCCAGTGTGTGTGTGTGTGTGTGTGTGTGTGTGTGTGTGTGTGCGTGTGCGTGTGTGTGTGTGTGTGTGTGCAGTGGAGCCGATGTCAACGTGTTTGTGTGGACGACCATGAGAGGGGCAGAAACCCATGTCACAGTGTCCTGTGGAGAACACTTTCAAACTGGTCCATCATACAGGCGCCTTCAGTATCCTAACTTGCAACATGTTTATTAACATATGTCACAGAAAATATTGAAAAAGTTGTTTTGGTCGAATTCACCTCTCTGATTTAGTATTTGTTCAATACCCCTTTTCTTATTACCCTACATTTCTATTTCCGCCATCAAATCAGGCATTCTTCCCTTCGTCACAGTGAACAGCACCTCCACGCTGTTTTAAATTTCCTGCACCATAAATCCCTTGTCACCGTAGGGAGTGTAACTCTGGCAGTATGTGTGCTCCTTAAAGCGAATTGATAATTACAGTTTGTTATTTTAATTGTAACTGCACGTACATGCATTAATACCAGATGCGAACGTCATCCATTACTGACGACCTCAAGAAATTTCCGCAACGTGCTAGTAAAGAGACTCACGATCATCCATAGTATCCAAAATTCGACAAAACTCACGAAGAAATGACACTCCGAAACCAAATGCAACCGCTTAACATCCACGACTTCGTAAGATTAAGGTATGTGAAATGGAAGAGCCGAGGGACTAGAGGCACCGGAAGATAACAACATAAGTTACTCCTTTCACAAGACACCTGCCTCAAACACTTTAAGGGGCTCCGGAACGCCCTATACTTGTAATGTTAAAATAACGCTTATAAATTACATCTTTCCTCAAAGTATTTGACGTAGGAAGTTGAACTTCTTACAGATTATTTATTGGAATATGGGCTACAACTTAACACAGGGATTTTACAAAATTTTAGTTCAGTTATTAAAGATGATTTTTTTTCAATTGTAATGAAAATTCACAACATTTTTTTGCAATTTTTTATTTATATATTCAAAAATATACAGTTTTTTGGAAAAAGGCTGTGTTAAATTATGCAGAAGGTACTGTGTAACATTTACTGAAAGTTTGAAACAAATATGTTTGGAAGATCTTTAGAAAACATGTAATTAGTATGAGAAAATAAAAGTTTTGGAAATCGAGCGACAAAGATTGGATTAACTTTTTAGTGCATTCCAGGTCCATAGGATGGATTATCTTCATCCTATGCAAACTCCTCCTCCATCTTCCTCTTGTTCCTCCTCCTGTTTACTCTTGCTTGTATTTCTAGACTCTTTACAGCCCTGTCTGCAGCCCGAAGGCGTTCCTTGTCTAAAGCAAGCATCACTCATACCATGCTAGAACCTATATTCATTCCCATATTTCTAAATACCTTGCACCTTACAATTTTGCCATCATTGAAAGTCGCAACAGCATCATACACACCAAAGTGAAGTGTTTCTATTCCAACAAATACAGTCTTGGGGATTCTCGACCATATAACACTATTTACACTTTCATTGGGGTTTTGAGTTTTTCCGTGAATACACTTTTTCAACAGTTCAGGTGTCTGAAAATAGGTTTTATCACCTCCATTATTGCATGAGGCAGACTATGCTTATGAGTGTACACTTCACCAGTTAGCAATCTTTTGTTATATTTACACCAACTGTCTTCTTCTTTGGGACACAAGCTATGTTGGGGATTTTCATCGGTTGAAGAAGTATGAAAAAAAAGAGCCCAAACAGCCTTCTTCATTTCGTCGACACTTTGTGTATTTCGCCTAATAGCCATTCCATAATAGTTCTGTATTTTGTCAATTACACTGTCAGTTAACCTTCCCTTCCCATTCAACCCTTTACCATCACTGAGTTTTTGTTTTTTGTACGAAGCTTTCAGTCGCTGAAGTCTTGTTCCCATCCGCTTCTGTACGTGTCCAATACACTCAAATTTCTGCACTACAACATCATCACCATAGGGCTTCAGTCCTTGAACATGTTTGAAACTTTTAGAATCACCATCACCAAGGTAATTAATATATCGCACTTTATCACACGCCTCAGAACACTGGAATATACTGGTAACACCAGCCACTTCCATTCCTCCACTACTGCCACTATAGTTAGCTTTGCAATTATTTTCATGTGTACCTTTATATTTTTGTGGACATCTACAATACTTTGATATTACTGCTACATCTAAAACTTTCCCTGTATACATACTGGTGGCAGATACTACACCATAAAGAGATGTGTGTCCCCATTTATGCCACGTACCATCGAACGCTGCAGTCAAATCTCTGTTACCATTATTTTCCATTACTGCCTCTTCCACAGCGTTCTTCATAGATTCTATACAGACATCTTCTACTTTAGACCCTATCAATTTATTATAGGTCGTAAACTTGGTTGGGGGATTTGGAAGATTCATGATGCCACAGAAAATTGCACCTGCAGTAGCACCCTTACCAACTGAACGCAAGGAATAAACAAATCTAATGTTTCCAGAATGAGATATTCACTCTGCAGCGGAGTGTGCTCTACCAGAGCACTTGCCCGCGAAAGGCAAAGGTCCCGAGTTCGAGTCTCGGTCGGGCACACAGTTTTAATCTGCCAGGAAGTTTCATATCAGCGCACACTCCGCTGCAGAGTGAATATCTCATTCTGGAAACATCCCCCAGGCTGTGGCTAAGCCATGTCTCCGCATATCCTTTCTTTCAGGAGTGCTAGTTCTGCAAGGTTCGCAGGAGAGCTTCTGTAAAGTTTGGAAGGTAGGAGACGAGGTACTGGCAGAAGTAAAGCTGTGAGTACCGGGTGTGAGTCGTGCTTCGGTAGCTCAGTTGGTAGAGCACTTGCCCGCGAAAGGCAAAGGTCCCGAGTTCGAGTCTCGGTCGGGCACACAGTTTTAATCTGCCAGGAAGTTTCATATCAGCGCACACTCCGCTGCAGAGTGAATATCTCATTCTGGAAACATCCCCCAGGCTGTGGCTAAGCCATGTCTCCGCATATCCTTTCTTTCAGGAGTGCTAGTTCTGCAAGGTTCGCAGGAGAGCTTCTGTAAAGTTTGGAAGGTAGGAGACGAGGTACTGGCAGAAGTAAAGCTGTGAGTACCGGGCGTGAGTCGTGCTTCGGTAGCTCAGTTGGTAGAGCACTTGCCCACGAAAGGCAAAGGTCCCGAGTTCGAGTCTCAGTCGGGCACACAGTTTTAATCTGCCAGGAAGTTTCAAATCTAATGTTGTGTTCGTAGATTTTGCTACCATTTTCTTCAGTTGCAGTTACTGCAACACTGTTCCAAAAGGTGGTCATGTATGAAAACTTGCCACATTTCAGTTGTATTTCACTAGCAAGTCCTACGTGCTTTATTATGGAGAGTTCCAGGCCAACTTCACTACAATGAATACATCTTACAGAATTTGAAAAAATTCCTTTGAGAACGGACATATCAAATATTTCATTCACATCCGATTCGCCCATAAACCATTCATAGTTTTCACTTATTGAACCAAGCTTCTTCTGTGAAGTATTTTCTTTCCCACTTTGGCTGCTATGGGCAGGTGTACTTGAGAGGTTAGGTTCACTCACTTGGTTATCGTCTTTATTGTTTACAGTAATAACACATACCTTTGGCTTTCCAACATTTCTCCTTTTCTTAAAAGCCTTCAGAGAATTTCTAATAACTTTACTTTTACTCATTATTATACTTCAACAAAACACGAGATAACGACAGAGTAAATAAACATGAAACAATCGAAAATCACACCAGCGATATATATTGAAACATCACAGGTTAGCCACAACACATACTTTATCTCACATCACTAAAATGTACCTGATGAACACGGACGTTAATAATAACACCATTTGACAGCAGTGTAACAGCGCCACGGTGGGTCACGCCCATGTAGAACATATTTATAAAAAAATTTAAAAATAGTTGTAGTCTTGGGAATTGAATAAATTATATATCTATTAAAAGGTAATAGTCTGCAGATTCAGAAAACGCAAAAAAGTAAAAATTGAACTTTCCATGATTTTGAGCCTTTCCGGAGCCCCTTAAAAGATGTCTTCATCCTGGGCATGAAACTGAAACAGTCTCTCTAAAAAAGAAGCGAGCTAGAACGAAAGTGATTCCAAAGCTGATAGACGAAAAAACAACCCCAAGTCATGGATTAACGTGCTGGCAGTGATAGGGAAAAATTTCGAGACAAACTAAAAAAAAATTCAAGGAAGAAAGTAACATAACGCTAACCTGGTCCTAGAACTGAGCAGCAAAGCGACACAGGATCAACGCAACACGGCAGACGCACAGGCAGCACGCTTCCTGGTGGACAGCGAACGCGCGTTTCCATTGGTTGTGGCATGTTGGGTTGCTCTTTGAAGCGTTACGTTTGAACTTCCCACGCCAAACTGTGCAGTTTAAAAACGTTAGTGGAATCAGGTAAGTACATTGAACGCGTCTCTCATGGCTTTCCTTACACTCGTTTTCGCTTTGCTCAGCATTTGTTTGTCAGCTAGGTTTTTACTTCTGTTGAATATCAGATGTAGTGCTCTTTGATTACACAGCGCTTTTTCAGACACGGCTATTAAACCAATGACCATCTCCCCATCCCTTAAACCTTTACTCGGAACATACCAGTCTAGGGCATATTGAACGATGCCTTTGAATTTTTTCCATTTGTTCTCCACATCTTCTTCCTCATCACCGAGTATTTGAGATATTCTGAAATTTGTGTCCTGTCACCTTGGCTGAGTAAATATATCCTGCTACCTTTCTTAACATTCCTTGTAGAGCCCGTCATCATAGATCCTGTCACAGCTCTGTGATCACTGATACCTTCCTCTCCGTTAACTGATTCGATAAGTTCAGGTCTGTTAGTTGCCATGACGTCTAAGACGTTACCCTCACTAGTTGGTGTTTCCTAACTACCTGCTCAAGGTAATTTTCGGACAAGACATCCCGAACAACGCCACACGAAACCCTGTCTCTGACACCAGTTTTGATGGCATAACACTCCAAATCTATACCTGGCCAGTTGAAGTCACTCCCTATTGCAACGGCATGATCAGGATAATTACTAATGACATCCTGCAAGTTCTGTCTCAAGCGCAGTATAACCACAGATCCTGACCCAGGTGGTCTATAAAAGCATCCCATCACCATTTTCACTGTTGTTTGATACTCAGTTCCACCCTGGTTAATTCAGATTGGGAATCTGTGATTTCATCGAATTTTTTACTGCATTAAACACCCCACCACCATTGGCGGCTAACCTATCCTCACGAGAAACATTCCCATCATAACTTAAAATTTCGTTGTCATTGATGTCTGGTTTCAAACACAGTTGTTAAAGTCTGTTATAAAGTTTCTCACCTTCATGTGTGTCTCATTTACTTGTAGTCAGCAGCGTGTCTACGCTGCAGTTAGCAAAGACTGCCAACATTGAGGAGTGTCTCGGTGTATATTGAATTGTTCTGACATTTAACCTACAGAATGAGGGTGGCTGGGCTCACTAAGTATTTTACAGACTTTATAGTTGGTGCACATTGTTCTCAAAAAATATGTAGATTTTTTGGATGGTTATCATCACACAAATATTTAAAACATAAATTCTTCTCGTACTATGAGAAAATGTAAATGCTACGTTACTGCAATCACATTTTTAAATACAAGTTCATGTCATTTAATTCGTGCAAAATAATAAAACGAATACAATAACTGGAGTGAGGCTTTCAAGGATCAGAAATTAAATTTAAGAAAAGAACGATGTTTAAAACAAAATCAAATGCAAAATAAAGACCACATCCATTTGATAAAGATTCTTTTAAAATTAGCGTTGTGTAGGCACTGAGTATGCGACCTATAGCTCACGAGCCTAGAGTCTCAGCCACTATGCTGGGGATCTGCTGGGTAAACTTGTGTTATCTTTAGTGGTGTAGTGCCTCACGAGGCATTAGCTTCGTCAGATTTTCACAAACTGGGGTCCACCAGGGTGGATGGCTGCACGGTGTGAAACCTGGTACCCAGTACTACACCCCTGTATGGTAGGTTTCAAAAAGTCAGTCCCACACCTGGTGTCTCAGTGACAAATAAATCTTTACTGCATCATAACCTTAACTTTTATTACCAGATCAAACATCGATGACTGATATCTACAGTTTTATTACCTTTGCACATACGAAACAAATGCATTTTTTTTAAATTTTTACTAATTGGATGGCTTGTATTAACAAAACAAAGGAGGCTGCTTGATTCTTCAGTGTTTGTTGTGTTTCTGTCGGCGAGCTTCTCAGCCACTAGATAAAATCATATTTCACTCACTTCATATCTTCTACCGTTGTTACACAATAGTATTGCGTCCAATAAGTGCACAGCGACCAGCAAAGAAACAACATATAAGAAACGCAGAAACCGCGAAACCATAACTCCTTTTCAAAAGGAATCCACCAGCAAGAATGCAACGTTCGCTGTACACGGCTCTTATCGAGAGTACTGTAAGAAAAGTACATACACTGTGGAAGCAATGAAAGGCTGTTGTAGAAGACTTACAAAAATGAGTATGGTACACTCGTACATTACCTACTTTTTTATTGATAATCAGTACAACTCTATTCTAATTCATTCGCTTATCATGACTAGCTCGGACAACATTAGGCACTTTCCCAGTAAGTTTTGCGCTGTTGACAACTTACAACACACAACGTTCGGCGTACCCAGCGCTCCGTTTTACAAGCGAGCTAAAATCGATAGTGCCCTCTGTAGATTTGGACGTCATCGTCTTTCCAGTGGACAGCAGGTGGAATGCCTTTTCCTGTCTAACTGGACAGATTATTTTACGCACAATCCCTGGCCGCCTAATAAGCTGGGCCCGTTGCGTCTGCTGACCATCGCTACGGGGCTGACCTGGCAGCGTCGGCAAGTGCTGTCGGCCTCAGACACTGGACGAGTAAAGTCCGGGCACTTGCACGCCAGCAGCTGCGCTGCGTCAAGACAAACACACAGATTCTAAGTCTATTATCTGTCTCACTGTGTTAAACGTTTAACGAAACGCTACAAGTTTCAACCAGTAGATTTTGATAGAATTTTAATTTCTTAGAGTCGGTCATTAATTACGCGCAATACAGAAATTCCAATTTCAGTTGGCCCTGGAAGCCGTTAGAGAGACAAACCTGCAACTGTTATTGGTTTTGTAGGATAGCGGTTTATGAATATAGATGGGTTGACCATTCGCCTAAAGCTTTGGTAATATCCTAGCCTGATTTGTACGACTATGAACATTCATTAGGAAAACTTGTGGAGATATGTTTTCGGTACAGAAGCGTTCTTAATACTGAAATGAACTGACCTTTTTCCTATGGGAGTTTAGCTGTACACACTCTTGACCATATCTTTCATTGGCGGTCCTCAAAATCGCCTTTCCTCGGAGTTGCCTCATGCAGTTGGAATCTCCGTGCTGCACTTGCTGTGACATAAAGGCCTCTGCTAGCAAACTTCAACTGTTGCTCGTCGCCCAAGGATTAGCTCAAAAAATAATCATAATATAGCATTAACAAATAATTGTACTAGCACATAATATCCTTTCTAATAATACGCTATCCACGAAGCGTGCAAGTGTGAATCGTTAAAAAGGAAACATCATGTTAAGCGACTACAAGTTTTCTCTTCTATAGGAGACCAGGGTACAGGAAACTTTGCTCCTCTAATTTTTATTGAAAATAATCCAGAATTAAACTACAAAAAATTCTGTACCCTCACAAGACTCACAGAGGTGGGAAAGAGCTGGCCATATTGGACGGGTACCTAATTAGCTTCGTTGCTGTAAAATTAACACTTCTTGTTCTATTCGACATTTAGTGCGATCAACGTCTCATATCGGCTTCTTGGAGCCATATCGTCGGAAGTGAGTTCTGTGTATTCAGGAACAGATCGCATGCGGACAGCATTGATTTTGTTGCATTGATTTTGTCCACTTTTGTGGATGTGACGAATGGAATTACTGTCGTAAGATAAGTGGCAACATAGTATTTTATGAATGTGTGAATACAGACGAAGTAGTCTTAAGAAAATGTCAGTGTTAAGTATAATATAGCGCTCTAAATTTCCGAAATTGTACCGGTGAAAATTAAGAAACGTTCTCATATTGTGAGTTGTAAAAACGGGGTTTAATGATATTGGTGGAACAGGATATTTAGAAATGGTGTATTGAACGTTCAATGTTTTTACTTTTTTATCTGAAGTTATTAATTAAATAATTATTCAGTATTACAGCATGGCAACAGATGAATTGCCTTTAGCTGTAACAGAACATGCAAGCATGCAAAGCGCACCTAAGTCAACAATTATTAAGATCTCCTGGCCGACATAATGACGTCATCAAAGTGTGTCAAGGTCCACTGCCGAGTCCAAGGCCGTGTCAGAGGGCGGGGGTCTTGTGTGCCGCGCTGTGTAGTCTTTACATTTCTTTTTTGACGAGGCACCACGAGCTCAGGGTAGGTGCGTTGCTTACAGCGACTACGAGGCAATACAGCGTCTGCTGTCAGGTGCGTAGGTGGTTCTTGTGTGTGTGTGTGTGTCATTCTCGGGAATCAAGGACACATGTTTAGTTAATTAAATAGCACGAAAAAATGGCTTTTCTCTCACTTTTTATCCGTTATTGGGTTTGTATTTTCGGCTTTGCAACCGTTTTTCCCTGGAACAGTTTGTTGGAGCCAGTTCACATTTATATCACTAATATGTGTTGATGATCTGTTGGCAGTGTAAAAGTTTCATGCTTCTAAGTGTAGGCAGTCAGACGTTATTGCCATTTTGCATTTTTGTCACATGATTTGAAACACGAAGCGACGCGCTGTAGACCCCAATAGCGTACTTTTCGTTGACCTAGAGCCATGAGACGTGGACAGAAAGAAGTGTTCACAGTAAGGGAAACAACGGAAAGTTGTTTGCTTGTAATTATATAAGACGAATAAACAGTGTGTGGACGTGTCGCATGCTTTGACGTTAAAAGTTGTGGTAGATGCTCTCTAAGGAACATAGCGTAGGGTAGAGAGTGTGTCGTGAAGTGCAGTGATCGCGAGGTGTTTTGAGACATGAGTTTCTCTCACAGTCACTTGTTTTGCGTGGTCGCGTTGATAGGGGGCCGGTATCAAACGGAGCGCACGTTGTTGGTCGTACAACGCCATCTAACAGGGCTGGTATGCCACAAGCATTGATGGATTCACAACGCCATTAGGAGCATCTAGCGCGGCTGGTCCGTCTCTCGCTTACATCCCGCATTAGAGTGGATTGCTTACCTTCAATTCTTTTCTGAAAACTTGTCCACCGGCGTCACACAGCAGTGTTTGTCTTTCAGTTATTGTAATGCTCCAATCGTCGGCGGTTTTGGTACATGTGTTTGAACTGTAAATTTATGTTGCTGTCGTGACAGACAGCACAACTATTGTTCAACACCACAACAACGAGCGTAATTTATTTCAGTTGCTATATGGCTCAGCTCCTATTCTACAACTTGGTTTCTCCACTTTATTAATCGATGTCTCTCAACTTCATCGAAGATTATACTTTTCGTATCACCAGAGAATTAGTGACTGTTTTCTCCTCATCAGTCTCCACTTCACTGCCTGTTCAACATGTTTGTGTGATTTCAATATAGTACACATATTTTTTCTCTATCTCCCTCCATTCTGTCCCCCTCCGTTACTTTCCCTCCCTCCTTCCCTCCACCCCTCTCTCCCTATCTTCCTCTTTGCCCTTTGCCCCAGTCTTCCTCCGTGTTCTCCCCATACCACCGTCCTCCTCCCCTCCTCCTCCCTTTATTCCTGTTCTCTGTCATTTTTCCTCTCCCAAACCTTCCACCTCCTCTACACCTCTCCCTTCCCCCCTATCTCCTTCCCTCCCTCGCAGCCTCCCTGCCTCCCTTTCTCCCACCCTCCATCCTCTGTCCTTCCATTCCTTCTGCCTCCTACTCTTCTTTCTCTCCATCTGCTTCTTCCTGCATTACAGCATGCAAAGCTGTTAATGCACACTCCACAGTTACTGCACACACATTAGCTGAAAACACATGAGTTACTGCACATGCAAGAGTTACTGTGCATGCAGGAGCTACTGTTTATCCAGGAGCTACTGCACATGCAAGACTTACTCTGCACTAGAGATACTGTGCATACAAGAGCTCCTGCACACGCTATGGTTGCTACATGAGCTAGAATTGCTGAATGTTCCTGCACATTCCAATGTAGCTCTACATGCGAGTGTTACTGTGTACACAAAAGTCACTGCAAAAACAACAGTTTTTGCACACACAACAGTTACTGAATGCACAAGAGTTGCAGCATGCAAAATGGTAACTGTATGTATGAGAGTTACTGCATGCATAACAGTTATTGCACACACAATACTTACTGCATGTACAAGAGCTATTGCTTGCACAAGAGTTACTGCAGATGCTACACTTATTGCACCCATGAGAGTAACTGCACACACAAAAGTTGCTGCACGCACTGGAGATACTGTACACACAAGAGTAGATTTATTGTACATACGAGAGTTACCACCTCCACAACCGATACTGCATGTCCAAGAGTTACTGTGCACAAGGAGTACCATGCATTCAAGGCTTACTCCATAGGATACTGTATCGCAAGTATATATCCAGAAGAGGAGTTGATATCACATTATGCATCAGTCTCTGAGTCATCACTTTCACATCACAGAAACTATAAAATTACTCCGTATTTTTCAGGATGATAGCAGCAAAGTGGCCAACGCAAATTGTGTTTCATTTTCAATGCTTTGGGAATTGACCAATAGTGCATAGTTTTTCGCATGTTGCCCACAGTAAAATACAGACACTTTTGTTACGACATTTAAACATTCACTGTTTCAGTTGATAACTTTTTTTAATCAAGAAACGTATTTTACATCTTAGATTGTAACACCTTTGTTAAACATGTCGCATTTTCTGTCTCGTAGTTAGTGTCTACCAAATTTCAAAGTTATCAATCGCCACGAACGCATTCCGTCATTTTGGTATTTCCAGCGCTTTCTATGGACTCCTGACAATTTGACCATCATTCTGTAACGTCTTGTCCGGCATATGCAGTGTTCGGAAAAACAGACTGACCAAAATTGAAGGGCAGAAAGACAGCATAAAAAAATAATCTGGGTATAGTAACTAGAGGTCGTAGTTGAATATTTACATCGCTGTGCCAGCATGAAAGCGGTAATCTGTTTCAATCTTTGTTACAACATACTTACGTTAGTTTGTGGTCACTTATTTATTACTTGCTTAGACCATTTTAAGACATCTAGAAGCATAAAACATCAACATGTGGTTGTCTTTGTTTCTAAAGAAGTGTTGTCTGGAACGTCGGCTGAGTATTATGCACATGTTTGTGATGTTTCAAGATTTTCTTGATTTCATCCTGGAGACTGGTTAGACTGTGTTTGCGCATACATTTTGAGTAAAGACGACTAGTATGTCAGATTTTAATTGCGTTCCTGTAGCGCCGTAAATACGCATTTGCGACCACGAATTTCTGTACTCAGATTCCTATGTTTCATACTGTTTTTTCGTCCTACACTTTCGGGCAGATTGTTATTTCGCAGCCTGTATTATGTTGCGGGATGGTAAACCTTGCTCAACCACCACTACTTAAATTATATACTATTTACGTACGCTACGCATCTGTCATTGAATGGCATCCAGCCCGGTCGTCCGCCTATCCGTCACTGCAAAGCCAGCACACGACACACAAATTCACGAAAGCAGCATCTGATCCGCATAATTACACTGTACTGACTGTGAGCACATTTAGACGTTAATCGCAAATGCACATAGTAGTAATGTATAACCTGAATTTATTTTTCCGTTAATCAGCCGTCTCCTGCAACCAACAGAGCATTGTTGCTGCCTCAGCTATTGATTGTTGCTACTAGCACCGCGGAATGGCACTTTTTAACTTTCTCGTGAGTAATGGCAGTTTTCTGAAGTAAATGAAAACGGAAAAGTAAGTCACATGCAAGTGTTCATAATCGAAATCCCTACATGATGCAGCGACTTAATTTTTAATGTCTACCCACATGAGAACCTCGTGCATCCCTAAAGTTGCGAGATGAGTATCCATTCCCACATGTGAATCACATTCCCAGCCGCTGGCCAGTTGCACAATTTTAATTTAGGATCCGGAGAGTGCTGTTTCGCGCTCTGCTTATGTCACAGCTGCTTCCAGCTGATGTTACCCTACAATCCTGAGAAGGAGGCGATTGTGTGAGAAAATCTTAAGGAAAACGCGTAAAGCAATCGTGAAAGATATCTTCAAAATGTTTTTATCCAAGCCAGTTAACTCATGTAATACTGTGTTATTATGCTGACCTGGGTGACATGCGTTGTGAAGATTATGTGCAGTGGTAAAAGGAAGAACATATTCACACTCCATGGCTTTGAAGTTTGGAGTGGCTAGAAATATTCCTCTCGATTCAAAAAAAGGTCTTAATCGTGTATGTACAATTAGCGGACATGTTGTCACCAGCTATCGCTATTGTAGACGTAACAAAAAAGATGACAGCATCATCTGTTTTGTATCCTTGTGAAATTTATACTCAGTGTGAGAACCGTTTTACTTCGTGGCAAAGAGTCCTCTGTTCTCCCTTTGTTTCTATAAACTGCGTTCGTTAAACGGTAACAGATAAATAAACGATCCGTCCAGCGCCTTTACAGACTGCACATGAGAGGAGGTAGACTGCATCCAAGTCAACAATTAATTCCCTGAAAAGGCGATGGAAAGAAAAAGAAACTTTTGTCAGCGATATCATTCTGACGTGCCGCTGGGGAGCACCGATCGCGAGAACTATTGCCACCAAAGCTTTATTTTACGGTTCTTGACTGGGTTATACGCTCCTCGTTGTCGTATGTGGGCAAACGCTAACCTTGGACCATGGACCATAGAGATGTTGTAATAGATGGCGCATGCCTCTATCCCTGCCGTGATGGTATTTGAAACCAAACAGATCAGACAGTAGCGGTATCTGTAGCTGGATTCAAGCAATGATTACAACAACTTATCTCTTTGTTCAATTAACCAAATTTTCCCAAGGGTCGCAGTGTTAGACCGATAACTATCCTTGTTACGTTTGGCCAGGTTGAACGACAGCAAGCGTTTCAAACACTGTCCTGACAATTCTTTATTTCCACAAACGAAGGAATTACAGTAATTCGTCGATTTCCTGTTCTTGTTGGACTGTGGCTCATTTAGCTGACCGTTTTTACAGGAGACCTAATATCGGTTTGGCGGGAAGCATATTTACTCAGGAGTAAGTGTGATGTGTTTTATTATGATTTACGAAGTACCATTCGTAATGTCCGATTTTTACATGGAATAAAAGGCTATGAATTTTGCTTAATCGAATAGGGCTATCGATATAATATCGAGATAAGAAGCGTGATGTGCCAGAAAACGTTACTTCTGGAGGAAATTCATAATACTGGGTCAGAGATTAACGTTCTGTTGTGTCAAAAATTTTCAACATTCGTAGAGTCTTACATCTGACGACCGACGTAGCCTACATCCCTACTTTCATCGAAAGAAGGATTTTGGAATATGTCTGCTGCGCAGCTTGTGAAGTCATTTGGCTTGAAATTCTCCCTTTGAAAGAGTGCGTCCAAACATTTCTCAGTCCTCCGTTACAGAGAAAACAGTAACCACTTTTGTTTCACGTGTGTTTGTGATGGTCGGCAAGCCCTTGCATCTTAAGCAGTACCGACAACTCACCAACGTTAACCCAGCCCTGGAACGCATACGCAGATGTAGACACCTACTTTAGAAAATTTACGTACGTTCGATACACATCGCATTCCATGATAAACAACCGCGACGTTATGAAATTTTCACTCGCGTCCTGTTTATTACGAGCTACTCTCAAATACCATCCATATATTCAGCTCCTACAATCGACAGAGCTTGGCCTTATACTCTTCTCACTAAGACGATACGTTTAGTATTCCAAAAGATTCCTCCTGTTATTAAGTTCAATCGTCTAAAAGCGGTATTTTTTGTTCGGCTACATTTGTAATATACTATTTTAACATATAAATGGCGTATAATTAAACGACAGTTAGGAACACTGTGGGCTGCAAGTGCAAAACGCACAAACTGCCATCGCTTTGTTTCCACTCTCGACAATGGAACTTCCCAAATTCTGTTGCCCAATTGTTAACGGTGTAGTTGCATTTTCCTCCTTGAAGTAGTGTTGCCGCATATTGACACATTCTGGCCGCGTATCAAATCAGTATCAAACTTGCCTTGATGTCGACACAAGAAATTTATCATTAATATCTGCTTCTACCAAATGTGTTGTCTACTCTCTGGTGTTTTTAAATATTCCATACTAGAAGACTGTACTAGGAATTGGAGCGAATGGTACATGTACATATTTTTTTAAAAAACAATGACCAAATTACAGAAAACCGAATTGCTGTACTAGAATTACCGTGCACTACTATAATTTTCCATTTGTCATTAATGCACCGACTTTTACGTAGCGAAGCGTCTCTTGTACTAATAACATTTGTATGAATGATGCGTTATACGACTCTGTTGTTTCGTTGAGACCGATGTTTCGATGTAAACGCCGAAATTTCCAGCTACTATTAAGGTTTTGGAGCGAATGCAAATATCGTTCTGGAGACAGTATTAAGGGGCTCTCAGTTTAGTCAGTATTGGTAACATAGGAAGCTACATTGTCTTCTTGTCGGAAGAAACTTGTAGCGTCTCTTTATTCTTAACCGTTGCTGCACGCACAATCACCACGTCACACAGTGTATGTTGCTATTATGCCTTAGGTTCGCAGTGAGACCAGATAAGGAAAAAAGACGCTTCATATCTGAGTATTTAACGTCGTCCTACATTTCTGTGAATGTTATTCACCTCTCACTGTGTGAACTACTTCGTTTGGGAACTGAGGTAACGTCTCCAGTAGGTAATGGTAGACAACTTTTGCCAACGGCTGACTCTCCGTTTCCAAACCAGAGACACTATCAAATCTGGTCGTCCTTACTAGCCAGGCAATGAAGCGATTTGCCAAGTCGGGTAAATCTTCTGTTTCTGACTTTCATTGGTTAGGGGAACAGACTGAAAGAGCACAGTGATGTCTGTCTTAATCCACAGGAAACACACGTGCTTCCGGTTACACTGCAGCTAAGAAAACGCTTCACCTCATCAACGTAATCGCAATGACTCGACGAACAGCCTCTGTAAAAGTTGAAATTATTTTTGCGAGATCTGATCTGTGTGGCCTCTCTGATAACAGAAAATGGAAATCCCCTTTATTATATAAAAGACTGTCTGCATTCCTCGATTTTTTCGTTGATAACATTAGTCTAAATATTTTTGCGTAAAACGTTAGGCCAAGTATTATACTTAGTTGAGGCAAGTAGAAAACGACGGAAAATGTTATAAATATGGATCGCTTCGAGGAATTAACTGTTCCCTTCGCTTCAGTTGTGTTACATATATTCAAGTCTCGGGATGGCGTCTATTGCTGTTACATTATGGTGACGTCGTAACATCAACAATCGCGACTCATTTATTATGAACGATACTGCACTGCCAAACACGTTACCGCTATATTCGAGTTCCTCTTATTAAAATCTGAAGAAACGTTTTTTTTCCATGTTAATGTGTCTTATTTTTACTGTAGTATACGCCTAATACACCTTGAAAACGCAAACGGCGGACATCTTTCCCATAGGCTTTAACTCTCCCGGTTACAGCTGCCAAATATGTAATTGTTAATCTCTTGAACTTCTGATTCAGCAAAAGGATCGCGCGAGCGTGTAGACGACATGTTTACATCGCTGTGACACCTTCTTTCCCGAAACGGTGCTCTGTTCTCATCCACATTCCGGTCGTACATAAAAACAGGAACATAGTCGTCTTGTTGGCAATGTGGAAACACGTAAAGTTATCATTTTTGTAACCTCTCGACAAGTATGCCGCCCATTCTCCGCCGTGTTTGAATAGTCGATACCACAAAAGCCATAAAAGAAATAGGTGCGCAACCTATATCTAGACTGAACTGAAAACCGTGCCCCAGTAAGCGTAACTTTGGTCGCTGAATAAAGCACCTCCGCACGCTTTAACGGAAATGGATAACACTTTGGAACATACCTTTTGTGAGCAATCTCCGACTTCTCCTCCTCATTCTCATGATTTCACTGGCGTCAGTAGAAAATCCATGTCCTTCACCATTCGTTAATGTCTCCTCTCGGTGTTAGGAAAACACCGGTAACTTCGCTGTAACAAGGGCATTGCAGAGACCACGTGAGTAAAAATTATGAAGCTCGCAACATGAACGCTTCTTCGGAGTAGCAAAACCTATTAAGCATTAATATGTAAACGTCACTACAGAAAAACGGTTCCCGAAAATTTCGTCAGGTGGATCTTGCGTCCCGTGTAAACGTCGTATCTGTCGTACCGTCCACCTCGCGTGCTCAGTAAACACGAGGAAACTCAGAGGATGTATTGAAAGCTAGTAGCCCACCTTGAAGGAGATCTTGAGGCAAAATTTACCTCCTTTCAGTATAGTCAAAACAGATTTTAAAGCGAATAGTGTTTGCCTCTGTGCGGGAGAAAAAGGACGGCTACATGGGTCCATAGAACATTGTCCATGTGTTGTAGGTGGATATTGAGATACAAATGTGAGTTAATATCATCGTATTTAACAGTCATCACTTCCGAATAACTGAAGACAAGAAAAGTATTTTTTTTATATCTCACGATGATAGGAACAATGTGACTAAAGCTGTTAAACATTTGGTTTGTTTTCAATGCTTTGGCAAGTCTGTTCTTTCCTTAACACAGATTCTGTGAGGTTTCATATGTTGGCCCATAATAGCGTGACTGCACTCTTGTCACGACATTTATAGATTTACTTCATTACTCGAGGACTTTTTGTAATCAAGAAAGGTATTGTACACCTATTTTCTTAGCTCCTTTGCTAAAGTATGACATTTTCTTTGGCGTAGTTATTTTCTACTGAATTTTAAAGTTACATATCGCTAGCAACGCATTCCGTTATTCTGCCGTTTTTAGCACTTGCTGCGAAGGACTAAGTGTACTGGACTCCTAAGTATTCGATCAACATTCTGACACGCCTCCGTCTAGCATATGTAGAATGTGGAAACACAATTTGACCAAAAGTGTAGGTCACAAAGACAGCATCAAATGAAAGAATTTGAATACGAAACTAGAGGTCGCATTTGATTATTTATGGTGCTATAGCAGCACGGAACACACTTAAAATTTTCATTCATTTTGGCCCTTTAAAGACATGAAACATGGAGATGTTATTGTCTTAATCTCTGAAAAAGTACTGTCTCGTACGTCAGTTAAATCCGATGCCCGTGTAAGTGCTACATTAAGTTTATCTTGATCTCAGCGTGACGATTGGTTCATCCAAACATCTTGTTTACGAATACATTTTTTGCAAATTACTCATCATTTTGAGTAAAGACATCTGTATGTCAGATTTCAATCACTTTCCTATAGCGCTGAAAATATGTAGTTACAACCCTTAGTTGCCATACACAAATTTCTGTTTTTCATGCTGTCTTTTCCACCCCGGCACTTTTGGTCAAATTGTTTTCGGACGCCCTGTATAACGGTGCTGGATGGCAAACCTAGCTCAACCAGCCCTGTTCAAATTATTCACTTTTTACGTACGCTACGCATGCCTCATTGAATGGCTCCCAGCCCAGTCGTCCGCCTATATCCCGCCACGTCACTGGAAAGCCAGCACGCGATCCACAAAATCGCGAAACCAGCGTCAGATTCGCATAGCGATGCTGTACTGATGGCGAGCACATTCAGACATTAATCGCAAATGCCGATCGTAGGCTACTAATGTAGAAGCTGCGTTTATCTTTCCGTCAATTCTCCGTATCCTGCAGACCACAGAGCTCAATGGCTGCATCATCGGTCGATTGTTGCTGTTGCAGCCACGGAATGACGACAGTTAAACTCAGGCTTTCTCCGGAGTGATTGGGATTCTATTAAATGAATAAAAACAGTAAGAAATAACGAAAGCAGCGGCTAGCAGTGAAACCGCACGTTTCTGGTGGTTTAATGCTATGGAAATTTTAAACGGTAAATTACGTAGTAGGATTGAGTAAACAGCTGTTACGCAAACCCAGGTATAAAGTTACGCCCTCCACAGACAAATTAACTAACGTTATCGTCCTTGCCACATATCATTTTACACACAACTGTCTTCAACTACTTCTTATGAATTAGAGTTAACTACGGCTCTAACTCATGACGAAGTTGACTATTACTATTACTACTCTCTTATTTTTCTTAGGTAAAGAATAAGCAAAATGCTCACAGGGCACAGCAGTCATGCGTCTAGCATGCAGTCATCCATGAAACAATTCTTCCTGCCAGAGCATTACCTGTTGCGGCGCAGAAATGATTTTGTACTTACCTCTACATGCAATTCATTTGTAACCTCATAAATTGAATATTTAGTAAAAGGACTAACCGAGTTATGTACTGCGTAGTATGAATGAATGCTGCAATTTTGGCGGCAACAACGATAAACTAGCGCAAAATAGAAAGACTTAGCTATAGATGTCTGCCATCATAGGGCTGTCGTGACAGCCAAGTCGTTCATGAAATCTTAATGGTGACAATCAGTCGGGAAGGCAGTGACAAAGCTCTTTCGGCTGCAGGAAACGGAGAATTGACGGAGAAATAAACTCGGTTTCTGCATTTCAGGGATCTGCATTTGTGATTGAATGCGCTCAAAATGAGTTCGATGTCCTCTGATGCTGGTTTGGTGGCTTTCTGAGTCACGTGATGGCCTTCCAGTGACGTGGCGGAGCGGAGGCGGACGACACGACTGGAAGTCGTTCGGTAATGTATGTGTCGCGCACGTGAGAAGAAACGTCATGACGCAAGCAGTGCTGGTTGAGCGAGGTTTGCCCTGCAGCACAGTTATATTCGCCTGGCGTGAAGTGACAGCGTGATGTGCTAAACACGGCACAATGAGATACGTATGACCAAGGCGCTACAAAATAAGATGAAAAAATATATTTATTGATTACAAAAAGCCCTCTAGTAAGCTACTAAATAAATAAATCTAGTGACAAAAATGTGTGTCACACTATTATAGGACACCATACGTGACCCTACAGAATCGGTGTTAATGAAAAGAGGGACTATGCATCGTTGGTCAATTACCAAAGTATTGAAAACGAAACAAAACTGTTAACTGTGTTGGTCACATTGTTCCTATCATAGTGAGTAATGACGAAATACTTTTACAGCGTCTGTGATTTCGAAATGACGACAAAGATATTAACTCCTGTTTGTATCTCGATATGTACCTAAAATACATGGATAATAATCTATGTAACCAAGTAGCTCTCGTTTTATATCTCAACCACAGGCAAACACTATTCTACTTATTAACGGTTTTGACTATACTGAAAGTTTCGCCTCAAGGCCTTAATCAAGTTGGGCTGCTAGACTTTAATACCTGCTGCGACTTCCCATGTATTTACTGAGCGACGTGAGGTGACGGTACGACAGATACGCCGTTTACATGGGACACAACATTCGCATGACGAAAATTCCGGAAACCGTTTTCTCCAGTCATATTAACATGTTAAATTGTAATCGGTTTTGTTAGTCCCAACTAGCGTCCATGTTGCGAGATTCATGATTCTCAGACGCATGGTCTCTACAGTGCCACTGTCCTCGGTGCTGCGAATTTTCATCAGTGTTTTCCTAATATACAAATAATGGAGAGTATGGATTTCCAACGGACACCAGTGAAATAATAAGGATGATGATGATGATGATGATGACGATGATAATGGTCATGGTTATGGTGATAATGAGATTGCACATAAAGGGATGTTCAAAACTATTATCCACATACGTTAAAGCGTTCGAAACAGCTTTACTGAGCGACCGGAATTACGCTAGTTGTGGAACGACAAGCGAGGCATCGCTGGTGCAAGAGTATTCCATCCAAAAGTTGAGGCGTGTAGGGATGCTCAGAAAACTTCTGAGCGAATAAAGACACATTCATACCGCTGTGCACAGAGTTTGTGGATATTTTGTCATTGGACACTGGAAGTGTGGGGAAGCCTTTGCCAATGAGTGAGTGGGTGACTGTGGTTACAGCTTTCAGTTTTCAGAACTGTTTCTCACACGCCGACATACGAGTCCCGTAGGAACTTACCACAAATTTCCAAATTTCCATGAAATTTGTAAATCGAGAAAAACAAGAGACTGCAAGACCGCTAAATGGGTAGAGCGATTTTGTACCCAGTTCAGTCCTTGAACTTCTCTTATGTACATATTGCCTTTGTCTTTCCCTAGTATAGAATATATTACATATTTACTTCATATTCTTACAGTGAGCGTACCACGCTCGTGTTTACTTGTCCTTTCTCTGTTTATGTAATATATTTCATTAACTATATAATTTCATAAATTGACTGCTAAGCTGTTTTATTATTCTGTTCTGGTGCCGGCGTGTCACAGGGTATGATGAGCTCTCTAGCGGTTCAGTTGCTCTAACCTCTTGTCGCCTAAGGGCATTTTAGTGGTCATGCCAAGAGAGTGCGTAGATTACTTACTGAAGACTGTATTTTCATGCATTTGACTTTTTTCCATATTTACTTTATCATTTTTACACAATTATGTTAGCTTCGTGTTCTCATGTACGTCATTATTTTTTTGGACATAAAATCGCTACAACAGCATACAGAATTACATATTGTATCTTAACCACTTCGTTTTAACGGTTTAAATTTAACTTCAGGCACAATTTCGTTTGTTGCATTCTATCACTGTAGTAGCTTATACATCCGTTACTTACTGCATTCTTCCTTCATTGCATATTGTGCTATTATGTAAATGATGAATATAGGTAGGCTTTGGCTACTGTTCAGCAGTGTGTTGTGAACAATAGCGCTGTTAACAAGATTACTCTCTCCACACTATGGCCTAGTTTACACCATATTTTAAATACACTGATGGAAAAAATAACAATACAAAGAAAATTTATGTAGAGTAATGGCATTTCGGGAATGTATTTGTTTGCCGAACACATTTAAGTGATTAACATTTCAAGATCATAGATTAATGCAAGCGCGAGATAAGACATAGCAAATATGAAATGGTGGTACATTAATAACCGGTGTAACCGCCAGGCTCTTGATTCCAAGAATGCAAACGTGCATGGATTGTCTTGTACAGGTGGGGGATGTCAGTTTTGCATGGATTGTCTTGTACAGGTGGGGGATGTCAGTTTGTGGAATGGAATTAATGCTGGTTGCAGATGATGTTGGACTTGTCATCTGATGATGTCAAATGTGTGTTCGACTGGATACAGATCTAGTGGTTGAGCGGGTCAAGGAAGCCTGTTGACACTGTATAGACCATGTTGGGTTACAATGTAGGCGAGCATTATGCTGTTGCATAACGTACCCTAGAATGTTGTTCATGAATGGCAGTCAGCAGCTCGTATCACCAGACTGACGTAAAATTTCGCAGTCAGGTTGCTTGGGATAACCACGAAAGTGCTCCTGCTGTCATAGCAAATCGCACCCCAGGCCATAGCTCCAGATGTAGGTCCAGTGTGTCCAGCACACAGATAGGTCATCACTAACACCGAGGCACAACCAACTTTCATCAGAAAGTACGGCAGACCTCAGCCCTGCATTCCATTGTGCTCTCGCGCGACACCACTGAACTTGCCAGTGGCAGTAGTTTGATTTCAGTCGGCTGCACACTACAGGTTGGCCGACTCGCAGCTGTCCTTAAAGTAATTGATTTGTAACAGTTTATTATGTCACTTTGAGCCCAGTTGCTACTCAGATTACTGCTGCAGATGCAGTACAGTTCATCAGAGCCGTATGCAGAGCAGAATGGTCTCTCCTCTCTGTCGTTCTGAGCCCGGTTTTCTTCCGACTGTACATTCTCATGACGACTGGTGCCTGTAATAATGCACAGTGCCTTTATTCCCGCCAAATATTTCATAAGCATCGCAGCTTGTCATAGACCTATTATATGACCTCATTCAAATTCAGTGAGGTGTTGATAAGGGAGTCTTTATAGCTTTAAAGGAATTCTTGACTAACATCATCTCGCTACGTCCAATCTCAAGGATAAAAAACACTGACGACCGTTGAAGCGTGCATTTAAAGCGAACCTAGTCTGCATATTCATAGTGGCACTAATAGCGCCACACAGATGCGACTCACGCGAAATTTGAATAGACATCATATCTCAGATGTAGAAACACGCCTCTCAACTTCTTTTTATGTCGCACAACTCCTTCTTGTTTTATTGATTTTCCCCCGTCAGCGTGCATGCAACGATGCTAAGCTGATATTGTATTTATTTTGTGATCATGCTACTAAGGCTTCATTATGCTAAGACATGTTTTAAAACACTCATGCCTTCTCATATTTAAGCCCATGTTTTCCAAAAGTGTGCCAGTAGTAATTTTCAATGTCGTCTATTTTATTTTTCAAAATGTAAATAGACTATAACACTATTTGTTTTCGGTTCATTTAAATTTTTACAATTTTTGCTTTAAATTGTAAAGTGTCTCTATACTGGAGGTTGAAGTTTTTGGCATTGTATGTAAATAATGTACATGAAATACTATGTAAACTGTCTATCGCGATAAATAATTTTCTGATGACATTCTGTATTTAATTGTGAGTAATTTAATTGTAATAAATGGTCTCACTTCGGAAAAATGTAAGAAATAGGTGTTATGTAAAAGCCAGGGTGCTTTTGAATGAAACGAAAGTGGCTCTGGAAATGGAAGATGTGGCAAGGGCGAATTGGCGCGCTACCTAGAGCAAGTGCGGAGAGTAAGTCACACAGTCTGTGGCAGCGGTGATTGAGGCAACACCCTTGTGGAGCAGGAGAAGCTTTGAATGCCAATTTACAATTGGTACAGTATTTTACTTTTGCACAGCGTGAACCATCAATTTAAACTGTGTTTTGTTAAGGAATAATAATTCGTGAACTTTAAAAGAACTGGTTTACCCTGTTGTTTCACCCTAATTTTATAACTATGTAGGGTTACTTCCAAGTGTTTGATTAATCTTTCCTGTTTTATAGACTTATGAAGTGCCAAGCTAATATAAAGAGGCACCATTTAAATTGTTTTTGTGTAAAAAGTTGTCTTAGTTGTTTCGCTGAAAGGCACAATGAGAATTTTAGTTAAGAGTACTAATACGTCCTCTTGGGTAAAATATTCCTCATTTAATAAAGCCCCCATTCTGATATCCAGGCTGGGACTACTCAGGAGGGCGTCGTTATCAGGAGAACGAAAACTGGCGTTCTACGGATCGGAGCGTGGAATGTCAGATACCTTAATCGGGCAGGTAGGTTGAAAAATTTAAAAAGGGAAATGGATAGGTTAAAGTCAGATATATTGGGAATTCGTGAAGTTCGGTTGCAGGAGGAACAAGACTTCTGGTCAGGTGAATACAGGGTTATAAATACAAAATCAAATAGGGGTAATGCAGGAGTAGGTTTAATAATGAATAAAAAAAATTGGAGCAGAGGTAAGCTACTACGAACAGCATAGTTTGCGCCTATTGTAGCCAAGATAGACACAAACCCCAAACCTACCACAGTAGTGCAAGTTTATATGCCAGCTAACTCTGCCGATAATGCAGGGATTGAAGAAATGTACGATCAGATAAAAGAAATTATTCAGAAAGTGAAGTGAGACGAAAATTTAATAGTCATGGGGAACTGGATTCCATAGTAGGAAAAGGAAGAGAAGGAAAACTATTCTGTGAATATGGAATGGGGGTAAGGTATCAAAGAGGAAGCCCACGGTAGAATTCTGCACAGAGCATAACTTGATGGTAACTAACACTTGTTTCAAGACTCATGAAAGAACGTTGTAGATGTGGAAGAGGCCTGGAGACACTGGAAGGTTTCGGAAATATAATGGTAAGACAGAGATATAGTAACCATGTTTTACATTGTAAGATATTTCCAAGGGCAGATGTGCACTCTGACCACAAGCTATTGGTTATGTACTGTAGATTAAAACTGAAGAAACCGCGAAGAGGTGGGAATTTAAGGAGATGGGACCCGGATAAGCTGAAAGAACCAGAGGTTGTAGAGAATTTTAAGGAGAACATTAGTGAACGATTGACAAGAATGGGGGAGGGAAACACAGTAGAAGAAGAATAGGTCGCTTTGAGAGATGAAATAGTGATGGCAGCAGAGGATCGAGCAGGTAAAATGATGAGGGCTAGTAGAAATCCTGGGGTAACTGAAGAAATATTGAATTTAGTTGATGAAAGTGGAAAATATAACAATGCAGTAAATGAAGCAGGCGAAAATGAATAAAACGTCTCAAAAATGAGATCGAAAGGATGTGCAAAATAGCTAAGCAGGGATGGCTAGAAGACAAATGTAAGGATGAAGAGGCATATATCGCTTGGGGTAAGATAGATACTGAATACAGGAAAATTACTGAGACCTTTGGAGAAAAGAGAACCACTTGTATGAATGTCAAGAGCTCAAATGGAAACCCAGTTCTAAGCAAAGAAGGGAAAGCAGAAAGGTGGAAGGTGTATATAGAGGGTCTATACAAGGGCGATGAACTTGAGGACAATATTGTGGAAATCGAAGAGGATGTAGAGGAAGATGAAATGGGAGATCTGATACTGCGTGAAGAGTGACAGAGCAATGAAAGACTTCAGTCAAAACAAGGCCCCGAGTATAGAAAACATTCCGTTAGAACTACTGATAGCCTTGGGAGAGCCAGCACTGACAAAACTATACCATCTGGTGAGCAAGATGTATGAGACCGGCAAATACCCTAAGACGTCAAGAAGAATATAATAATTCCAATCCCAAATAAAGCAGGTGCTGACACCCGGGCTATGGGTGTGTGCTGTGTGGCACGAATGTCTGTCAAGATTGAAGTCTACTTGAAGTACCCACGTGGCCGTGTTGGCCACATTCTGTCTCCCACACCACACATTGAACACCAACCCATTACTCAAGCACAATGTCATTAGGTGTGCAATACATCATAACTGAGGATTGGCCTGTTATGACATGATGACAAGCACGTCCTTTTTGGTGACAGAACTGGTTTGCTACCATACACGCACTCTTCACTTGAGCAGTAGAATGTATGAATATATATTACATATATATGGTGAAAATTGGTGTGTGTGTGTGTGTGTTTGGAGATGGTACAGTATGACCACTTATCATAGTATATATATATATATATATATATATATATATATATATATATATATATATATATATATATATATATATATATATACGCAGGGTGGTCCACTGATCGTGACTGGGCCAAATATCGCACAAAATAAGCATCACACCAAAAAACTACAAGGAACAAAACTCGTCTAGCTTGAAGGGGGAAATCAGATGCAACTATGGTTGGCCCGCTAGATGGCGTTGCCTAAGGTCAAATGTACGTCAACTGCGTTTTTTTTTAAAATAGGAACCCTCCATTTTTATTACATATTCATGTACCCGTAAAGAAATATGAATGCTTGAGTAGGATCACTTTTTTCGCTTTGTGATAGATGATGCTGTGATAGTCACAAACATATGGCTCACAATTTTAGACGAACAGTTGGTAACAGGATGGTTTATTAAATTAAAATACAGAACATTCCTACATTTGAACATTTTATTTCGGTTGTTCCAATATGATACCTGTACCTTTGTGAACTTATCATTTCTGAGAACGCATGCTGTTACAGTGTGATTACCTGTAAATGCCACATTAACGCAATAAATGTCCAAAATGATGTCCGTCAATACGTGTAACAACATTCCTCTGAACAGCGAGTAGTTAGCCTTCTGTAATGTCGCACATGCATTGACAATGCGCTGACACATGTTGTCAGACATTGTCGGTGCATCACAATAGCAAATATCCTTCAACTTTCCCCACAGAAAGAAATCCGGGGACGTCAGATCCGGTGAACGTGTGGGCCATAATATGGTGCTTCGACTACCAATCCACCTGTCATGAAATATGCTATTCAATACCGCTGCAACCGCACGCGAGCTATGTGCCGGACATCATGTTGGAAGTACATCGCCATTCTGTCATGCAGTGAAACATCTTGTAGCAACATCGGTAGAACATTACATAGGAAACCAGCATACATTGCACCATTAGATTGCCATCGACAAAATGGGGGCCAATTTTCCTTCCTCCCATAATGCCGCGCCATACATTAACCTGCCAAGGTCACTGATGTTCCAATTGTCGCAGCCATCGTGGGTTTTCCGTTGCCTGATAGTGCATATTATGCCGCTTTACGTTACAGCTGTTGGTGAATGACGCTTTGTCGCTAAATAGAACGCGTGCAAAAAATCTGTCATCATCCCGTAATTTCTGTTGTGCCCAGTGGCAGAACTGTACACGACGTTCAAAGTCGACGCCATGCAATTCCTGGTGCATAGAAATATGGTGCGGGTGCTATCGATGTTAATGTAGCACTCTCAACACTGACGTTTTTAAGATTCCCGATTCTCGCGCAATTTGTCTGCTACTGATGTGCGGATTAGCCGCAACAGCAGCTAAAACACCTACTTGGGCATCATCATTTGTTTCAGGTGGTGGTTGACATTACACATGTGGCTGAACACTTCCTGTTTCTTTAAGTAATGTAAACGAACTATCCAGCGAACGGTCTGGACTCTTGGATGATGTCGTCCAGGATACCGAGCAGCATACATAGCACACGCCCGTTGGGCATTTTAATCACAATAGCCATGCATCAACATGATATCGACCTTTTCCGCAATTGGTAAACGGTCCATTTTAACATGGGTAATGTATGACGACGCAAATACCGTCTACACTGACGGAATGTTACGTGATTCTACGTACTTATAGTTTGTGACTATTATAGCGCCATCTATCACAAAGCGAAAAAAGTGGTCCAACTAAAACAGTCATATTTTTTTAGGTACTACGCGAATATGTAATAAAAATAGGGGTTCCTATTTAAAAAAGTGCAGTTGATATCTGTTTGACCTATGGCAGCGCCATCTAGCTGGCCAACCATAGCGCCATCTGGCTTCCCCCTTCAAGCTAGACGAGTTTCGTTCTTTGTAGTTTTTTCATGTGGTGCTTATATGCATAAATACTGTGAGTTTGTTTTTTGCACACTATATGAATGAGTTATACTTTTTTGCACATCATGTGTGTATGTCTGTACGCTGTGTTAAGTTCTACTGCTGCTGGCCATAACAGAAGGGATTTATTTTAAATCAATGTTGTATCTCCCAGGAAATTTGTGAATAAAAATTCCCTTCCCACTGCAGTTAAAGTCCATAAGTGTATAAGCCCATCAACTGTATTACAACTTCTTAAATTGTGTTATGCCTACTCCTAGCTATTGGAAGGGAAATGTGTGAGTGCATCAACCGCAGACAAAAAAGTATTAGCCTAGGAGACGTATTGTGTATATATTTCTGTACATTGTTAAATGATTTTTTGTAAATATTGAATGCACAGTTTGCACAGTTTTTGTACATTGCTTTTCTGTGTTGAAACAAATATATTATGTTAAATCCTATTGTGTTTTCTGTGCTGAAATATGTATATTATTTGAAAGTGAACTGGTACAACATATGAGAGATATGATTTTGTAAACGCATGTTGGTGGGAATCAACGTTGATGAATAAATAAGTACAGTTTGTTAAAATCTAGTTATTTGTTTTCTTTCTACTTCAAGTATAACACATACACATACACACACACATACACACACACACACACACACACACACACACACACACACACACACATATATATATATATATATATATATATATATATATACACACACACACACTGCTGGCCACCGTAAATGCAACACCAAGAAAGACAAGAGGTAGCACAACAAAATTTATTTTGTAGTTAACATGTTGACCAAGTATCAAATGATTACGTTTACAGACGTCTGTGACATGTGGTTCCTGCCAGAATCAGTAGCCAGAGTAGCCGCCATTGTTGGAGATCACCGCTGCCACACGTCTCGGCATTGAGTCAAAGAGACGTTGGATGTGTTCCTGGGGTACAGCAGCCCAAGCAGCTTCCACACGTTGCCAAAGATCATCTGGTGTGGCAGCTGGGGATGTAATCTGGGTCACTCGTTGAGCAACCATGGACCACATGTTTTCTATCGGCGAAAGATCCGGAAAGCGAGCCGGCCAGAGAAGCAATTCAATCTGGTTATTGACGAAGAACCTTTGGACAGTGCGTGCCACGTGTGGTCGCGCATTATCCTGTTGAAATATGGCTGTGGCCGAGCCCTGAACGTAAGGAAGGACAACTGGCTCCAGCACCTCGGATATGTAGCGCCGGCTTTTTAAAGTACCGGCAATGCGTACTAGAGGCGTGCGAGAGTAATATCCAATACCGCCCCATACCATAATACCCGGTGCAAGACCAGTGTGGCGGTGCATAATGCAGCTGTCCAGCATCCTCTCTCCACGGTGTCTCCACACTCGAATCCGACCATCGTGGTGCTGCAGACAGAAGCATGCCTCATCAGTAAAGACAACGTCATTCCATTCTGCCGTCCACATCCGTCTGTCATCACACCATTGGCGCCGGAGACGTCTGTGATTCTGGGTCAATGGTAGACGAAGCAATGGACGTCTTGCGGACAGACCACTCTGCTGTAAACGGGGTCGAGTGGTACGCGCAGACACTGGATGATGCGTTACAGACGCAATGTGCTGTGCTATGGTTCGGGATGTCACTGAGCGATCTGTCACTGCCATGCGCACAGTTTGCCTATCAGCACGTGCAGTGGTGCACCGAGGTGAATGCGATCGACCACGTCGGTCCGTCGTACCCTCCTGCATCCAACGGTCACATATCCGCATTACTGTTGTTTGGTTTCGTCCAACACGACTAGCGATTTCTCTGTATGATAATCCACAATCTCGGTAAGCCACTATCCTTCCTCTGTCGAACTCGGATACTTGATCAAACGATGTTCGCTGTTGTCTACGAGGCATAACTGATCGTCTTGTGAAACAACCACAAGGTAAACACACGTGCCGAACGTACACTCGTCGAAATCGCCAAGCCTTAAATGGCGCTATGAGGTGGCGCCAGAGGCGCGCGTGATGTGCGTCTGCGCTGAAATTCTAATCAGTTGCATATCTCATCGCTGCAAACCCATGGTGTAAATTTCACTTGATTCGGATGCTTCCTTCAGGGTGTTGCATTTACGGTGGCCAGCAGTGTGTGTATATATATATATATATATATATATATATATATATATATATATATATATATATATATATATAGTTACATGCACAGAATTGCACAAATCTTAAATCTTTTTCTATGAGAATAATGAATGCAATTACATTTCATTCTTTTTTTGCTATAGTCAGACGCAAATGTCTGCATAAAGTGCCATATTTTTTACAGTAGGGATGTACATCTGCATTGTAGATTTATTTCTCTAAGATGGCATTATTTACACTTCATTAAAAGCATTGTAATATGATTACAGTTAATGCTAGGCAGATGAGTGGAGTAGCTCTAGCTCTGTGGGTTGAGTGACAGTGCGACACAGGTAAATTAGCGACCTGACTGCCCAGCCTGGCTGATGGTGATGCGCATTGGCTGCTATCTAGCACGGCATGGTCAGAGGTGGAAGCTGTGGCACATCTGGCCCTTTGTACACACTTGCTCAGTGTTGTGGCATGGGGTGGTGTAGGAGCACAGGATGGTGGTGTAGAATGCGGAGGTCCCTTCCCCCTCACGTAGTGTTAAAAACTTAGCACAAGTGGACAGATCCAAATGTAATGAAAATTGGACCCAGGACAATCAATATGTGGGTGATATCCAGGGAATAGACACATGAATTCTATAAGTGACCAGACTTTTATAAATAACCATGCAGTTCTGAGTGACTACTGGCTTAAAACAACCATCTTATGTGGTTTTTCATGTCGCTGAAATGCTTACTATCCTCAGGGTGAATAACATGTTTGCATATCTATAAGGTCTGAGCGGCGTCCTTCATCTAACAGATAGCCTGAAAGGTCTCTGTTGGATTCCTTTCATGTTAATTTCTTAAATATGTTGTCATTTATGGCATAAATTCCTCTTCTAAATTTGCTGTGGTGTTTCTGACTATCTGGGAGGAGACTGAGCAGCGGAACGTGTTAGTTTTACACATAAACAAGAATGATCTGTCACACTACTATACTTTAAAACACAGTTTATATGTAATTCATGTCACACAGTCTCATACGGAACCTACATCCGCTTTCTTTTGTATACCATATATGATAAGATACTGTCATCCCCCTTCCCTTCTGTGTGAGAGAATGAACGAGAAAATGTATTTCTAGTTGCATGCTTGATGGTAGCAGACAAGCCTGTCTGCTAGACAACAGCAGGACCAATGTCGGAACAGGTAGCTACGCTTTCTAAAAGCAGAGAGGTTTCTATTCTTAGTATGGTCCTGTCCGTCCCTTGTCATGTTGGTATAGGAAGGTGCATCTCTGGTCACTTTCGTTTGTATCTGTTAAGCACGCTCTGTAGCAGCCCAGGTCAGTCTGTCTGCGGCGAGCGTCTGAAGTGGTAAGATCTCCGGCTAAGCGCGTCTCTGCTAAGTCCGTAGGACAATAGATTTCTTAAGTTCAGCCTAACTGAAAATTTAATCAACTTTATTTCAGGTTTAGCTCTAAAATATCTAATGCTATATTAAATTGCAATGCAGTGTAATTCGAGTGTGAAGTTCAGAATGTCTTCCAGTAGTTGCTTTGCCACTACTTTGTGAGTAAAGTGGAACCATGTGTTGATCAGTAACTCTAAGTAAGATCATCAATCTTAAATGTGAATGTGCGTGAGATTATAACGTCGCGTCTTGACAATATTTTTCAATATAGCAACTTTTCTTTATGTTCAACCCCTGTGGGGTGTACTTTGTAAGACCAGTACCACGTGCTTATACAATTGTTTGACCCATCAGGTTAATAATAAGATGATAGTAACCAGTTCGAGGTTTTTCTTTTGTAAATTGCTTTTCGATCTAATTTATTTTAATTATCAAAATTATTGTGGAGTTACACTCTTTGTGTAAACCAAGTTGACCACATGAAGCATGTGGTGTAATCATCAAAGTAGCCCTCAGCTATTCTTTTCGGAAAGATTTCACAGAGAGTTAGTATGAATTTAGTAGAGTGTGGTAATTACATGACGGACAGGATTGCGCTACGAATGTAACTTCTTTGGGTGAAAATTGAACCTGTTGGTTTTGGTTAATTTCCTCTTGCATATGTTTCTATGTTCTTCGTGTGTTATTTTATGAATACAGTGTTGTATGCAGTCTCCCAATCTTGGCTCCATATTTGATGTGTTCTGTAAGATTACAAACTCACATTTTCACAATCCTAAATAAGGCACCAGTTCAGTTATAAATCAAGTTTAATATGCTGAAATTTCAATGATCAATGTTAAAATAAATTTCCAAATATAAACTGATTTATTTCTTTTTATTTAAATTCTGTTTTTACATATACACATACACACACACACACACACATATATATGTGTGTGTGTGTGTATATATATATATATATATATATATATATATATATATATATATATCACCGGTTGCCGTATGACAATTAAACGATTATAATTAATGTTAGTCTGGTTGGGAATTTGGTAAGCTAGACAGGATACCTGGTGAAACAGTTGCTCAGTAATGCAAGGTTAACTTCCCCAGACAGCTCACAGCTATTAACCCGCTTTTATTGTCTATCTGCACCGGTTTCATAACAAATTAAAGCAACAACATTACAAGCCTTGGACCTGCAGGTGACGAAAACATTGTTTGTCTCAGTTGATAGACACAAAGGAAACATGCGAAATCTTATAACAATGCAAGTTGTGCCCATATCCCACATTATTCATTACAAATGCCAGCACAATTATGCACCATCATGGATTTCCAGCGAATTTATATTTAGGACTACAGCCATACATCCAATGCTCTCTAATAGGAGTGGGGAATCTTTAAATTTCTCAATAAATTTTGAATTCACCACCAATATTTGAATTCTTGCCACTTTATACATATGAAAATTGACTGGAAGATTAGATACCCAGGAAGCAAATAGACAAAGATTAATCAATCTGTAAATCTGTTTGTGTGTTCTTTAGGAATATGAAATCAGAACTAACATTATTATATCCATGTGTAGAATGAACAAATTTATGGAGAAATATTCTAAATTAATTAAAGGCAATTACAATATGTTACATGAATCTGGAGGAGGCAAAAATTTTACTCTTGCAGCGAAGAGAACGGTATATAACATTCTGGAGGAGGTATTTTTGAGTAGATAGGAAATCACTATCAGTGGTATTACTAACTACATATTAAAAAAGTTCTGACACATTTCTTGATTTCATTTTTCTAAATAGGTAAAGAAGATATTTATTAGGTGAGGGTATGTTATAATAATGATAAAATGAAGAAGGATGATATTTATAGTAATGGAGGATGGTCTTTAATGGGATCCAAAGAAAGGGAGGCTCTGTTATAGGCCGAAATGGAGCATTCACTTTGCCAGAGATGACAATAATCACGAAAATAATTTTATACTACCATCTCCCATAGTCATCAATAGTAAATGCAATTTTTTCAGGTGATATTGTTGTGGTATGGATGTGTTTGGTGTTACAAAGAAAAAGGAACAGATTCTGATGGTGACACAAGAGAGACAGAGAAAATGGGGAATCCCCAGTGGACTTTCACGACCAGAGGCTGAGAAGCTAACCATAATGAGGAGCAGCGATAATAATCAGGAAAAGTCAAAACTATTGTTGAAAAGGGGAAAAACTGCACAACCTTCTTTGTTTATAAATGATTCCGTGATTCTCTCTGAATTGTAGCAGTTGGTACAGATGTGAACTATTAATACTGAATGGAAACATATTTGTATTTTTGGTAGTGAATCTGATCTGAAAGAAGGTTCTGATACCTAAAAGATTTAGTCTTGAAGTTTCTTTGATCAGATAAAGCCAGTGATGAAATGCATGTCCGTGACATCTAGTTTTCCACTTCACACAGTACTAACATAGGAAAACTCAAAGCATAATTCTACTAGATTAAAGTAACCACTTCTTTAACTAGTTGATGTGATGGAAATTCATCCTCTAGAAGTATGTAGCTTCTTAAGGACACGGAACCATTAAACACATGAGAGTAGCGATTTTTATTCCTTTTGTATTCAAACTAAAATTGGGTTTCCAAAGTATTTGCATCTGAACGCTTATGGGAGATGTTTTAGCGATAGGAGTCAATGCCTGAAGAGGCAGAGTTTTGATAAATATTTTTAATGGCCAGTGACAAAGCGTTGGTAGCAGGGACTTTTTTTAAATTTTCTCAGTAATTTAGATCTGGTGAAAATCGTTTTCATTAGTATAAAATCAAAAGTAGAATAACACTCTGCATTGATTAGTTATGACATAAGAGGTGTATATGTCTGTTTTTTCATTTTTTCACAGTTTAAATTTGAATAAATGTAATTGATTTTCTTGTAATTACTCGTATATTCCAGAAACAAGAAAGAAGAAAAAGAGATAAAGTTAGTACACATACAAAAGAAGCACAATCAAAAAATTAATCTATTGGGAAAACCCGGATTAACGGAAAGGAATGGACATAGGAGGTGATATCTGTGACCATTGAGCAGGGTATGTCTTTGCTTTCCAACTGTGTATATGTAAGAAAGCAACGAGTGGTACTAAAACCTGTCAAGATTTGGTACATAAATAAACTTACGAAATAGCAAAAAGAACTCTTGACAGACGCTGTTGAGAGATTCAAGAAGTTCATCATTAAAGAAAAGGCTGGATAATTCATATGATTTCACACGTTTTTCTGAGCTAAGAAAGATCACAGAATTTCAGGGGAAATTTAATCGAGCCTAAAGCTCACAGCCAGCCATCACAAACATTGAATTATCCTGAATATTAAAATTTATAATAAATGAAAAGCACCAGTTTGCTTTTGTTCTACAATATTACTTTTATTGTGAATCAGTTTTTGGCTTACAAGGCCATCTTCAGACATTTACTGAGTATTATCACCAAAGAAGTGAAATGTTAGCAGACAACATTGGAAGAGAAGTAACACATATAGACTGATCTAGAAACATACAGTAAGTAACATCTTTGCAATGAAAAAGTAAAAACTGAACTGTACATGAATAACAATGGAGTAGAGAGGAAAACCTTTAGCACAAAATAGGAACAGCATGCCTACATAACAGTTTCTATTAATAAACAAAACTAATAAAACAAAATAAAATTAGTACTAGACTAGGTTTCATCAGGAGGTATAAAACATGGAGAGCGATACACAACAAATTAAAAGAAGACACAGTTGTCAATATAAATACAGAATACATAAGGAACTTAAGCAATATCAATAAGATAAACAGAAATAAATAAATGCAGGAAAACGGAGGTGTTTGAGGAAACCTACAGTCTAAGAGTGTGGTGGTACTGCATTTTAACATTAACATTATAATCAAAGCAGTGGCTGTGTAACAGTTTTCATTAAATAAATGAGCAAAGGAAAAATGAGCAGTATTTGATGAGACAACTACAAGGAGTGTTAAACATGTAAAGTAATACAACTACCAGTTAAAAGAAAGCCTTAACTATTGAAACTAAAGTCTGTGTGGGATACAAAGACAACTTCAACAAAATAAAACAACTCAATGAATACAGGAAAATGGGAATATGTAGGAAGAGAGAGTGTGGGAAGTAATGAACAACAAAGATGATTATGTGAAGTTTAGGAGAGGGGAAGTGTTGAGCTGTGTCTGGTCATTTAGGATGAGATCTGGACTGTGAGGAAGATGTTTGTTAATTTCCAGGGCTTCGAGCAGGTTGAGGTTGTGGCCTTTGTTTGCTAAGTGAAGTACATGGGGCACTGGCTGGTAGTTGTGACCCTCACTCAGTACATGCTCAGCAAATGCAGAGTCTGAATTCTGCAACCTCCAGCTGCTTTCGTGTTCAGCCATCCTAGTTGATATGTCTCTGCCTGACTGACCAATATAAAATTTGTCACAATCAGAACAGGTGATTTTGTATACCCCACTGTTGGCTAATAAATGGTTCTTGTCTTTGCTGGGCTGTTGTGTTCCTGAAATAGTAGGAAACCCTATACTTTTCGTTTATTATAATGTTGTTCTACTAAGAACCGACGGAAGATTCTGTTAATATGATAAAATATGCCACAACCGCACAATTATCCGTCTTTTATAGTAGATTACTGAGACAAAAAGCAAAATTCTACACAACACATTTGGTTTAACAAACAGTGTTTGCAACGCAAAATTAAGCAAAATACGTCTACATAAAGTCAAGAGGAACATCCGCCGCTGCAAACAAAGCCATTGACGTCGCAAGATACACGTGGATAAAGGAAGAAATGAAGAAATGGTATCGTGTTCGTGACAACATGTGTACACATCTAAAAGTGGTACATATAGCATTTACATCTGAGTTCCACCCCTGTGAGTTCGACGTTTTCGATCGAGAAGTTCGTCAAAGTGTAAATGATCTTATTCACGATGTATTTTTGCGGCAGAACAAGAAATTATCTATGATTAGGAAGGTGAGTATAGCTTTAACCTCAAACTCTAAACAAAATTTTTCGCAACGCGTAATTAACTTATCGAACTAGGTTCTGTCTCCAAACGAACAAAGAGTGCTTGAGAAAGGTTTTAAATTTGCTTCTCCTCACACTCCATCAGAAAAACAACTGGATGTTATGGAAACTTGATATTGAATATGCCCTAACGAAAGACACCACAGTTGTCAATGCACTAAAGACGAAACCAAATTCGTGTGTAACATCCCACAGTCTACTGACTTTCACACCCTCAAGTACTTAAAACAGAAATTACAACACCAAGATATCATTGCCACAAAATCTGATAAAGGCAACAGTATTGTGCTTTTGAACAAATATGGTTATATGGATAAGGTTAATGATTTTGTGGCGGCAGCACCGTCCAACGCACGGAGGGCTGAACTACGGCACTGCCGACACAAGTAGGGGCAGCTGTACCATTATGCGGAATTTCGGCAACGGTGCGTCACACACCGGACCGCACGGGAACAAAGCTGCCACCAGTGCGAGCTAGTCGACGCGACGCGACACAAGTCTCCCCAGTTCTTCCGCCGCGGACCACGTGCGTCGAGTCAACGTGACTCCGCCGTAAATGCGTACGCGCGGTCGTAAACGCAGTCGCCGTTAAATTGTCTTTCGCTTCTTCGCGGACGTTACGGCGCCTCCGGTCGCGCCAAGAGCAGAACATTCTGTGACGCGGCCTTTTGTCTCGCTCGGTCCACGCGGTCGCGCCACAGCTTGTCACTGGAGTGTACACCCTCCGGGATCGGTGACCGAGCCGTGCCGCCAGTGCAACGCGCCTATGTAGACGGACATTAGCGAAGTATATTATTTGTCATTTATTGTAACGGCAGGAAAAATAAATGTGTCCTGTCCAGAAACCGCTTTAGTCATTTATTGCCACAAAGCCTCTCCCATGAGCATAGTGCGTGGGTGCGGCGATGAATGCCGGTTCACTGCACATGAGCGACTGTAAGCGGGGATACAACACGTTCTCGCTACACTGGTGACCCCGACGTGATCTGAGGCTAAAAAAACACGTGGTGACAAACGTTCGTCGGTACGAGAGACGTGGAACTGCGAGTAGGCTTGCGCGCATACGCCCGCGCCGAACAGTGCTCCGTAGTAAATTTTTTCTTAACTAACTTTTTTGTATTGTTTTTGTGTGCGTATATTTTGATCGCGGACTGCTTAGTGTTATTTTTTTTTCTTTTCGTGTGTTTCCCTTGTGTTATTTTCACTGTGTACTTTCCCCTTGTACGAGGATTCGTCTCTGAACTAAGATGGCGACACTAGAGGAGTTGCAAAAGACCGTCGAGGAACTGCTCGCACGCAACACGATGCTAGAGAGTGAGCTACAGGCACGGACTACACGCGCGGACGCCGCGCAGCCACAGACAGCTCGGGACAATGTTGGCACGCAAATCCCCGCCACAGCGACGCCTCCTACGACCGCCGGAACGCCGACAAGCGCTGGACGGGCACTGATCAGGCTGCCTCCCTTTTGGCTGCACGACCCTGTAATGTGGTTCAGCCAGGTTGAGGCAGTATTTATGAGCAACCACGTGACCTGCGACCTGGCGAAATTTGGGCACGTAGTGAGCCAGCTGGACCAGAACTATGCGGCCGAAGTGCGGGATATAATCACCGCCCCACCGACGCAGTCGAGCTACAAACGGCTCAAGGAAGAGCTGATCCGGCGGATTTCGTCGTCAGAGGAACAGCGTGTGCACCAACTGCTGCAGCAAGAGGAATGCGGCGATCGGAGGCCCTCACAGTTCCTGCGACACTTGCGGAGCCTCGCGCAGTCCGATATGGTGCCAGATTCGCTGTTGCGCACTATCTGGGTGCGCAGCCTCCCAGCTCAGGTGCAGGCAGTGATAGCCGCACAGACGGAGATGCAGCTGGACGCCGTCGCTAACTTGGCCGACAGGGTGCACGACGCGCTGACAACGGCGCCTAGCACCGCGGCTGCGGCAGCTTACGACTCCGTCCCCCCACCTCCGTGGCGGCCAGCGCCTCCCGCACCCGCATCGGATGCCGACCTGCACCAGCTAGTGCAAAACTTGACCGCACAGGTGGCAGCTCTCTCGACGCAAGTCGACCGGTTGGCGCGCTCGCAGCAAGAGGGCAGCACGCGCCGCATCGGCAGCAGACCGGGCGACAGGCGACGTGGCTCGCGCAGCCGGCAATGCAGCAACAGCCGCTCCAATGGTACCCCGCCGACGTCACAGCATGCACAAAGCGGCTACTGCTGGTACCACGCCCGCTTCGGCAACTAAGCAACCAGGTGCCGCGCTCCTTGCTCGCACCCAAACGCCAGCTGCGACCGGACCTAGGCGCACCCGGCTGCAATATGATATCGAAGCGTCTGTTTGTTGCGGAACGGGGGGCAGGCGTGAGGTACCTCGTCGACACGGGTTCGGACCTCTCGATATTCCCCCGTTCTATGTTACGAGACCGCAGGCGGGCCGAGGCACTCTGCCTTACAGCGGCGAACAATTCCACTATTAAAACTTACGGCACACACGGCCGCAATATAGATCTAGGCCTACGGCGCACGTTCTCGTGGACTTTTACCGTGGCCGACGTCAATGAGCCGATCCTGGGCGCAGACTTTCTCGGCCACTACGGGCTACTAGCCGACATCGCAAACGGCCAGCTCATCGACGCCACAACTAATTTAAAGATAGCGGGACAGCGCCGGCAGGCTGCATACTACAGCGTTAAACCCGTGAAGTGCCCCGGACCGCACGCTGACATTCTGGAACAATTCCCCGACCTCACCCGCCCAGCCGGTGCACCGAGAAACATCAAACATTCGATGGTGCACCACATAATAACCACACCCGGACCCCCCACATCGTGTCGCCCACGTCGACTCGCGCCGGACAGACTCGCAGCAGCAAAGGCAGAGTTCGAGGCCATGATGCGGCAAGGCATCGTGCGACCATCGAGCAGCCCATGGTCATCGGCGTTGCATTTAGTGCCCAAGAAAGACAATTCGTGGCGCCCGTGTGGGGACTATCGCGCCCTTAATTCGCGAACGGTGCCAGACCGATACCCAGTCCCACACCTTCAAGACTTCAGCTACGCCTTGGCGGGCTGTGCGGTGTTCAGCAAGATTGACTGCGCAAAGGCGTACACCCAAATTCCAGTGGCGCCCGAAGACATCGAAAAAACAGCCATCGTAACGCCCTTTGGGCTTTTCGAAAGCCTGTTTATGACTTTCGGTCTTCGGAATGCTGCCCAGACTTGGCAGCGGTTCCTGGACGGCGTCTTGCGAGGCTTGCCATTTTGCTTCGCCTACCTCGACGACATCTTGGTGTATTCCAAGTCGCCCGAACTCCACCGCCGCCACTTAACGACCGTCTTTCAGCGCCTGAGTGAAGCCGACATCGTCATTAACCCCGCTAAATGCGAGTTTGGCGTGACGGAAATTGAGTTCCTCGGCCATTTAATTACGCCCACCGGATCGACACCGCTACCGGAGAAAGTGAAGGCAATACAGAACATGCCGCGTCCGCAGATGCACAGAGAATTACGACGTTACCTCGGCATGTTGAACTTTTATCGACGACACCTGCCCAACGCCGCAGCTGTGCAAGAGCCGCTGACTAAGGCGTTACAAGGTCCTACCTCAAAAGGAAGGACCCTCGTGAATTGGACAGACGCAATGGAGCAGAGCTTCACGGACTCAAAAAGGAATCTCGTGGAAGCGACGCTGCTCGCGCACCCGGTACATGACGCGGACTTAGCTGTAGTCGTGGATGCCAGCCAGACCACCATCGGCGCGGCGTTACAACAGCGCGTCGGCGGGAGTTGGCAGCCTCTCTAAAAAGCTTTCCGATTCGCAACGTGCTTGGAGCGCTTATGACCGAGAGTTGCTTGCGGTGTACGCGGCGGTGAAATACTTCCGACCATCCATAGAAGCCCGACAGTTCATCATTTTCACCGATCACAAACCCATTACCCACGCGTTCGAGAACAACCACACTAAGTGTTCACCGCGCCAACTCCAGCAGTTAGAGTACGTGTCGCAATTCACGACTGACATTCGACACATTTCGGGGATAGACAATATCGTCGCCGATTGTTTGTCCCGAGCGTGTGCCGTTATTTCACCCCCTGTGAACTTTGAGGACGTGGCCCAAGTACAGGAGAGTGACGAAGAACTACACCGCTTCCATCACGACACTTCCAGCGGCCTGCAACTGGAGCTGGTGCCTGTCCCCGGCTCCGCACGGAAGATTTGGTGTGACACCTCAACCGGCACGCACCGACCATTCCTCCCGGGGAAATTCCGGCGCAGTGCCTTCGACCGTGTCCACGGACTGTCACACCCCGGCATCAACACCACTGCGACGCTCGTGGCTGCGCATTTCGTCTGGCCCCGGCTTCGGAAGGACTGTCGCGAATGGGCGCGCACTTGCACCGCATGTCAGCGCGCCAAAGTCGGGAGGCACACCCACGCACCCGTGGGCACCTTCCCGGACGCGACACACCGATTTGCGCACGTCCACATGGACCTCGTCGGCCCGCTTCCTCTCTCAGAAGGCAAGCGGTACCTCCTAACTATGGTGGACCGCTTCACTCGCTAGCCGGAAGCAACGCCCGTCGCGGACGTCACAGCCGAGACCGTCGCCACCGCATTCGTCGCCATCTGGGTGGCACGCTTCAGATGTCCCAGTCACGTGACAACTGATCGCGGCCGCCAGTTCGACTGCGCGTTGTTTATGCACGTCGCCAGACTGTGTGGCACCCGGTTACACAGGACAACCAGCTACCATCCGGTGTCGAATGGCATGGTCGAACGGTTCCACAGGACCCTCAAAGCCGCTCTAACCTGCCACGACACCTCATGGCCAGAGGCGCTTCCACTGGTGCTGCTCGGCCTGCGAGTCACGCCGAAGGAGGAGATCGGCGCGTCACCTGCCGACCTCGTTTACGGGCAATCCCTGACAATCCCGGGCGATTTTGTCGAAGATGTACGACTCCCACGCGACACCGTGGCACCCAATCTGGCGGAACGTCTGCGCAGTCACATGGCCGGCCTCCGAGCGCACGCACCGACGCAGCACGGCACCGGGAAGATATTCGTCCACGCCGACCTGCAGCGCTGCATGCACGTCATGTTGCGTACCGACGCAGTACGGCCACCTCTCCGACCGCCCTACAGTGGACCGCACCGCGTGATCGCCCGAGGAGACAAAACGCTGGTCCTCGAGTGCAACGGAAAGCCGTCGACAGTGTCAGTCGACCGCGTCAAACCAGCCTACGTCTTGCCCGCTCCATCAGCCACGCATTTCTTCGACCCGGCAGAAGATCTGTTCACGGACGACACTCCCTCCGCCAGCGGTCAGACGGAACCCGCACCCGGAGCCGCCGGTGACGCACAGCTGCAGCCTGCTCTCATCGCGCCGCCACGTGCGCCTCCCACCACCACGCCCAGGCAGCTGGTACGGCCGCCCGGACCGCGCCCACCACAGACGCACCGGTCGCCCCCACCACAGCCGCCAGCGGACTACGTCACGCGCGCCGGCCGCCGCGTCCGATTCAAACGGCCGTGCTGCGTCGCCAGCGCGCCACGACACCCAAACCGGCAATCACGCGCCCGAGCCGCCGAACGCCGTCAGAATTCGGCGCCCACGAGCCGCCGTCCGCTGTAGAGACCCGACCTCCAGCTGCAAGTGCCTTCGGCCGGTAACTCCAGTCGAGCGTTCGTCACAGCTCCTGGACCCGCATTCGCGTCTTTTGCCTCCGCCGCGTCGGGCGTTGAGGCCGGATCGGCACCTGCGCCAGCTTACCTCATTCGCTTCTCCATCGAGCTCCGGACATCGCGCACCAAACCGCCCGGCTTGTCCGTAGTAGTTCCCGGACCCGCGTTCGAGTTCCGACGGTACCGCACTCGCGCAAGCGCCTTCGAGACGTCGCCACCAATGACCTGCAACGCGCGCCTTCACGCGCATCGCTACGGACAGTCGCAGCCAGTGCCTGCTGCCGCTGTCACTAGCCGCCAGCGCGAGGACACGCCCACCGCACGCTCGCCGGTCCGGCGCGCTGACGTGACGGGCCGCCGCCCTTCCGACGCCGACCGACCCCCGCCAAAGCTGCCGCACTGTCATCACGCAGTGCACGAACTTAAAACACACGCGCACCACCGAACGATCGCCGCGTTTTCGCAGCTACGGAGTTCCGCTCTCCAAGGGGGGATCTGTGTGGCGGCAGCACTGTCCAACGCACGAAGGGCTGAACTACGGCACTGCCGACACAAGTAGGGGCAGCTGTACCGTTATGCGGAATTTCGGCAACGGTGCGTCACACACCGGACCGCACGGGAACAAAGCTGCCACCAGTGCGAGCTAGTCGACGCGACGCGACACAAGTCTCCCCAGTTCTTCCGCCGCGGACCACGTGCGTCGAGTCAACGTGACTCCGCCGTAAATGCGTACGCGCGGTCGTAAACGCAGTCGCCGTTAAATTGTCTTTCGCTTCTTCGCGGACGTTACGGCGCCTCCGGTCGCGCCAAGAGCAGAACATTCTGTGACGCGGCCTTTTGTCTCGCTCGGTCCACGCGGTCGCGCCACGGCTCGTCACTGGAGTGTACACCCTCCGGGATCGGTGACCGAGCCGTGCCGCCAGTGCAACGCGCCTATGTAGACGGACATTAGCGAAGTATATTATTTGTCATTTATTGTAACGGCAGGAAAAATAAATGTGTCCTGTCCAGAAACCGCTTTAGTCATTTATTGCCACAAAGCCTCTCCCATGAGCATAGTGCGTGGGGGCGGCGATGAATGCCGGTTCACTGCACATGAGCGACTGTAAGCGGGGATACAACACGTTCTCGCTACAATTTCCTGAATACCACAGGCTTCCAAGTCCTTCCTAAAGACCCAACTAAACTGTTCGAAGAGGATATTAAATATGCAATCAATTCATGCAAAATCATTTTCTCTGAATTTGAAGCAAAATTATTAACCAATATGAACCCAGTGCCTCCTAGAATATATGGGCTTCCTAAACTGCATAAACAAGATATTCCTATTCGTCCAGTTGTATTATCATTCACTGCTCCATCTTACGAACTAGCCACTAAACTGGATGTTCTAATTAAGAGCAAGACTAAATTTAAACCAGAACACCGTATTTCAAACTCTGTGGACCTAGTAAACAAGTTAAAAGGTATACCTGTCTCACCCAGTAATAAATTAGTATCCTTTAATGTCAGCAATTTGTTTTCTAACATACCAGTAGTAGACTGCATTGATATTCTGAGAGAGCTGATGCACAAGTCTGATGTCAATCCTGTAGAATTGAATGACTTGAGACTGGCCACACAGACATGCCTCACACAGAACTATTTCCAGTTCCAAGGGACTCTTTGTAAAAAAATTAGATGGCTTAGCTATGGGTCCCCTCTTAGTCCATTGTTGGCTGAAATATTTATGGACCATTTTGAACAAAATTTTCTAAAAACAGAACCTTTGAGTGTAAACATCAAATATTGGTTTAGATATGTAGATGATGTCCTGTGTATGGTGACTGGTACTACAAGACAACTCAACACATTCTTGAAAAACCTAAACAGTCAACATAAAAATATCCAGTTCACTATGAAGATTGGCAACAAATCCATAAACTTCTTATATGTCACCATTGACATCAGTACACAAACACATTGTTTCAAAATTTACAGAAAAACAACAACTACAGACACAGTAATACCTTCTTGCTCACAACACCCCATAGCTCACAAACATGCAGGTTTTCACTCAATGGTACACCGTCTCATATCTATCCCCATGCCCAGAGATGATTTTAAAGCAGGGTTGGATACAATAAAATTTATTGCCACAGCCAATGGCTACAATCCAGTTCTTATTGACCACATCTTGCACAGGAAACAAAAACGAAAAATTATACCCCTCCTCTATGTCCCACCTGCTTCCCCATCCACTGTCTGTAAGAAATGGTGTACATTACCATTTCTAGGTCAGGTATCACAGATTGTAGCCAAAGCACTGAAATCCTGCAAGTATAGGGTTTCCTAGCAAAGACAAGATCCAGTTATTAGCCAAAAGTGGGGTATACAAAATCACCTGTTCTGATGTGACAAATTTTAAATTGGTCAGTTAGGCAGAGACATATCAACTAGGATGGCTTAACATGAACGCAGCTGGAGATTGCAGAATTCAGACTCTGCATTTGCTGAGCATGTACTGAGTGAGGGTCGCAACTACCAGCCAGTGTCCCATGTACTTCACTTAGCAAACAAAGGCCATAACCTCAACCTGCTCGAAGCCCTGGAAATTAACAAACATCTTCCTCACAGTCCAGATCTCATCCTAAATGACCAGACACAGCTCAACACTTCCCCTCTCCTAAACTTCATATATTCATCTTTGTTGTTCATTACTTCCCACACTTTCTCTTCCTACATATTCCCATTCTCCTGTATTCATTAGGTTGTTTGTTTCTACAGATATGCTTCTTAGTGACTTTGTGAAGAAAATTGTTGATGATTGTGCTAATGTTAAAGAGAGGAGGGACTTACAAATTTTAAGTTAAAAAATACTGAGAATGTAGCTGTAATTACATTATTATCGATAAAAATGGAGATCCCATGTTTTAAATTTTAAAATGTTTAGGTCATGGGATTGAGAGAACCTACATTTTTCTCTCTCTTCAAAGTCCTATGCTGAGAGAAATATACGGAATTTCAGTTTGTTATAGAACTAACTTGATCTAGAAGCTGCTAAAATAAATGAGGTTTTAGGTGTGTGTTTGAGAGGGGGGGGGGGGGTGATAATTCGTGTAGTTGACTAACACCCAACATGGTATGCTTTAAATTTATGATGAACCTCACAGATAAGAAGATGGAGGTGAAGCTTGTGGTGGTTAGTGTTCAATACATGGTGTTACAAGTCTCTTATGCAAACAGAACAATACGTAATTCATTACATGTCTTCACAAAGTGTATACTGCCATACCTAAATCTCACTGTGCAAAACCAAGAGACTTGTTGTTGCTTACACATCATTAGTGCATTTTACGAGGAGGTTATTCTGTGCTGGGTGGTTCCTGTAACAGATAACAGCCACAATTGTGCTCTTCTATAACTATCTCGGTTGATCTGTGGAGTGAGAAGTTTTGAAGAGGTTTGGATGTTCATGAAATGATATTTCTTGTGTGTTTAGATACTTGGAGCAGAGGGTGGAGGGGTTTGAAGAAGGAAAAAGAGACATAGAGACAGATATTTGTTATATTTCATAAAACTGTGTTGGTCAATAAATTTAATCCATTAAGCTGTAAGACGTGAATATTTATTGCATCCATTTTTAAGTGTTAGCATATAGGAATATTTTTTCTGTTACATTCATAATAATGGCGTTTCATCTCTCTTAAAAGTCAGCCCCCAGTAGCTGAATGGTCAGCGCGACAAACTGTCAATCCTAAGGGCCCGGGTTCGATTCCTTGTTGGGTCGGAGATTTTCTCCACTCAGGGACTGGGTGTTGTGTTGTCCTAATCATCATCATTTCATCCCCATCGATGCGCAAGTCGCCGAAGTGGTGTCAAATCGAAAGATTTGCACCAGGCGGGCGGTCTACCCGATGGGAGGCCCTCTTCACACGCCACTATTATTATCTCTCTTAAACAAAAATATGCGAAATTTCTGGTGATAAGTGTTCAACACATGATGTTCTAAGTAACCTGTGCAACAGTATAAGTATGTAATTCATTACAGCTCTTAGTAAAGCATTTGCTACCATATATAAATTTCATAGTTCAATGCCAACAGACTGATGCTGCTGATACATCACCAACACAGGAGGAAGTTAAGTCCGTTATGGGTTACGTCTGCAACAGACTATGGACCTATCTGTGCACTTCTTCAGGTATCTTGGTTGATGAGTGAGGAGATTTAGTTCCTAACGAAATGAAATTTATTGCAACTGCTCACGTTTCATGGAGGGGATATATGCAAAGAGAAGGTGAGAAATAGAGACAGATTTTATTTCATAAAATTATTTTAGCTCATAAAGCATCTCCTTCATGCTGTAAGATGTGAATATTTATGATTTATAGCACACGTTTTCTTATAGGCTATGGGGTACAGCCTTTGTCTAAACAGATGAGTACTGCTTGACCTCTCCTTTTCTCTCAATTCTCTGTATTACTGTTTGTACGATATTACAATGCCTGTGTTGTTCAGAAATACGATACAGAGATCCTCTAGACATGTACGCATGTCCTTAGGAACAGGCACTGCAGCGACTAAAGCAGTTGTGAAATACATGAAATTCATTCACAGTTGCAAATGTGGGCAACCGTCAGCTGCATACCCGAATGACAACAGGGAAAATTTGTGGCACACCTCGGCTCGAAGCAGGATTTCCCGCTTATTCCAAGCAGTCGCCTGACCATTAGGCTATGCAAGCACGAGTCACGGTCAAACCCAAACCTCCATATGTCGTCAACCATGTGTCTACAATCTGCACTCGAATATCCGTTATGTATATTCCCACAGAGAAGAGGCATTTTTAATTTAAAGTTGCTTGCCCTGTTTCAGCCAGTGTTGCTTACAAGTACAATAGAAAGTGCGGGCTCGTGGCCATCATCTTCTTGAATGTCCTGCTCGCTCTGATTACGCGCATAAATTATGCCAGAATGTGCCTCGTCTCTGTCACGTACCACTGTAAATCGTTGTAACGTTACTAGTCACCGTTTGGCACAAATCTCTCCTGTAATTGGAATTTTGCGCTCAAGTAACTTATTTCTGTGCTGTAGGAAACCAGATTTTTTTCTGTTTTCGTTATTGCCGTTTCAAGTTCATTTTTATTTCCAAGAATTTTGTGATTAATATCCCGTAGGCCTTCGATCTTGAGAAATAAGTAAATATGAAAGAAAACATGAAGCGTCTAAGCAATTCTGTAAGGTGAGCTTTGAATACAGAATAAGGTAATATGTTAGTTTCCTTTTTTCATATTTTTTGGTAATACATGATAAACGAATGATAATGGTTTATTCTATGACTACTACTGTGGTCATCAATTCGTTGTATTCTTTATTGGATTACATTATTTGTTACTTATCTACCTAAATGTGACTATGTGATATATAATGGTTACGATGTTTGATAAAGATGTTTGATGGTTTTTCATACTTGTATACATTTATAATGATGTTTTCCTTTTACTTAAATGCTCTGTTCAACTGTGCTTAGTCTAGTTTCATTTGAGTATTAGGTTTTACCGCAACAGGATTTGATAACATTTTCACAATGAGGTGCAACTTCTCTTTGTGCTACCATTGGACTGAAATAATTCTCGTTTTTCATTTCCAGGGATCTAATTATATGTTGGTTATGTAGTGGCAGCTATTAAGGTCAAGATGTTTGGCGAGACATGCTCGTATATACTTGTTTCTCAGTTTCTGTGAACGCTCAGTGAGATTTTCTACTTTCATCTTAACGTATCATGGACTAAACATCGGATAAAAAAATCTTAAAATTCGGCTAATTTTTAAAAGTACTGTACCTCCTGGACAGTGCAAAGTATTCTGAGCATTTTACGTCTGTTGCGTGGGTCCCTTATTAGTTTTGATTAATGTTAATTCCCACTCTTAAAATACAAACTGCTTAATATTCTTATTCATTGGTGTTGACATAGTGTATTTATTTGCCTTTCTATTACGAATCTCATTATGATCATCCAGGTGTCTGAGATATTGTACCTTTTCAGCAGCTCACTTTAGAATTCACTTTAGAATATCATATCACTTAACCCAGATATTGTAAAGGCGAGCAATCCATTTTGTAATGCTCATACGTTTCTATATTTCTGTTATTGCAAAGTGAAGTAAACTGAGTCTGACCAAACTCAGTTACACTTTAAATAGAAGTTACTTACAGGATCCCTTCAGCTATGTCTCATATGTCTTTTCGAAAGTGTGAATGATGAGCAACTCTAGATGTCAGTCGTCGAAACAGTGATGCCCTACAGTTAATTTTTATCCTTTCGTTTCTCATTAAGTTTCATCTTCTGTGCCCAATTGTTGTAGCGAGAGAAATATGCCGCTACATGAGTTCTGTTGTGGGTGTATCAAAGCTCAAGGACAGCACTGAGACCTAGAAAAGTTACAGCATAGGTCAGTATTTATTCAATAACTAAACAGAATGGATAGGGAGAACGCCTCCCATACCTACCTGCACATACTTGTGAGTTCTTCTTTTGTAATTTGATTCTGCTAAAGGGAAGATGTCTTACGCGAAGGGTTTTCAGCTTAGCTAGTAGCACAGGCCACAAACTCCTCACTGTGACTATGTAAGGACCGCAGCAAGTTAAGAAAAGTCGATGTCATTTGTTTCACAAAGATTCATTTTAATTTTTTTTATGCTTTTGTTATTATAATACATGTTTAGTGGGCTAATGACATAAAGTGAAGAATTTCACTGACGCAAAGCATGTACTGTAGAATACCCAACCCACTGACAACTGAACAACGCTGTTCCCCACAGGCCCACGTGCAGCTCTTGTCACAGGAACTGCTCTGTTGTGGAAGTGTGCCACTTCAGAAATAATTTTCAGTAAAATAAGTTATTATATCGAATGTGGATTTCTCTGCCGCAGTACCAGCTATATTGGCGTGACTCAAAAGTTGTACAAGGGCTGAGCCACTCCTTTCCTGGCAAGAGTGAAAGGTAGGTAATAAAATTTACTAGAATGAACAGTGAGCGGTGTGCCACCATCATATCAACTGTGAGAGCTGCGGTTTGTCCATACCTGGTTTAGGCCATCTGCAACAGTTGCTTTCGTGTTTTGTCTCTGTTACGGAGCAGAAGACACAACCTTGATGTTCTTGAGATGGGGAACTCCACCTTATGAAGCGTCCAAATGTAACCTATGTTAGTGCTATAATCACAGACTGTAGTGATAACTCCCAACTGCCTTTGACACAGAATTCTTTGACTGTAATTATGTCTCAGTGGACCTCGTGACAAACATTAGTTCTATTCTACCCTCAAGGCACATGGCAGGCTTTACTTTGCAGAAACTCGTATAGTCCCACGAACACAGGTGACAGGATTTCGTACTGAGGTTTGATGAGTCTTTCCTAAGGATATAATGTTTCATTGTTAATATCACAATGCTGAAAGCCTTCTACCTTGGTGCCTCTTCCACAAATGATACATATTTGTTCCCCAGAAGTTATTATTTTAGACGAAACTTTAATTTTGCCTGAAGAGAAAACGGTTACTGGTAGTAGTGGAAAAAGACAATGGATTTTTAACAATTTGAACTATAACAATATATGTTAAAATCAGGTGATCATACGCTACAAAAAGAAGCTTAAATTCAAGAACCACTGCAGTGGGATACTCATGTGCCCCGTGCACATATTTTTACATGAAATGACTACATCAGATACCTCTCTCATGAGCCATGAACTGTAACCAAAGACATAAAACTACACAGATGTACAACTTTACTGCTCCACCTTGCAGAAATTTATACGAATAATAGATGAGTGGCCTACGTAAGTAGCCTATGTAGTGCACAGAATTATCTCACCCCTTACAAATGAAACACAATTAATTAATGAAATAATTAATTTAACCTTGTTAAATTGACAACTACCTCATTAACATCAATAAAGGGAGAATTTTAATAACAGGAACAACAGTTATACACAAAACATAAATGAGTAACATGCTTCAGAAATTACTTTTCTACTTTTACATTTTAATGTGGGACCGTTTATTTATCTTCGAGTGGCACTTGTATCAACTTCCAGTAAACTTAGTTCAATCAAGTAATTCCAAACGAAGCAAACTCCAGTTCTGCAAAGGACTCAGTGTACGACGGTAAGTCAAAATTATCCAAATCTTCCTAAAAATAACACTTTCGGGGTAGTCTGTGAAATCATACTTACCGTTGGTATTACTATGGTGGCATGCAATTCACTTGATCTTTATCGCAACTGAAGTGAGACGGCAGTGGCAGCGTAAAATCCATTAGCAACATGCGCAAACGAAGAACAAGGACCAGTGATACGTTTATTTGGTCATAAGGAGTGAAAGGGGCTAAAATCCTTGGTAGACTATTAGCACAGTACAGGGACATTATACTGCCAAGGTCAAGTGCTTTCAAGTGGGTCGAGAATTCAAATGTGGCTGGACAAAACTGACTCACAAACAGGAAGCAGGGCGCCTGTCAACGTCCACAGCGACCGACAAAATGGAGCAAGCTCAGTTGACGGCTTTGACGAATGGGCGGATTACTATCGACGGCGTAGCGCCTACACTGAACATCAGTCAAGGTTCTGCTGATACCATCATCCGTTATGAACTTGGCTTCCATAAAATTTGTTTGTCATGGACGCCGTGACAACTCACTGAAGAACACAAACTTAGGCGTCTTGAGGTCAGCCAATAAGTACTCGACCATTACAACAGAGAAGGCGAGCCATTTTTGGAAATAATAGTGATGTGTGATGAAACGTGGGCTCATCAGTATGAGCCAGAATCAAAACACCAGAGTGTGGAGTGGAAGCACCCAGAATCACCAGTGAAGAAAAAATTCTAGTCTGCAACATCAGCAAGAAAGGTTATGCAAACCGTGTTTTTCGATGCAAAAGGAATATTACATGGAGAAGAGGAAAACCATCAACATAGTCTATTGTTGTGCATTGTTGACTAAGAAACTTAATCCAGCAATTTGCAATAAAGGATGAGGTCTTTTGTCATGGTACGTTTTACCGTTACGTAGTAGGCCTAATGCCCATCCTCACATGACTCGCCTCATCCTTGACACAATCCAGAAACTGTGTTTCGAGCCGCTGGAACATCCACCTAACAATCAAGATCATTCTCCATCAGACTTTTATTCGTTTGGGCCGCTGATAGACGCTTTGCGAGGTCACCGATTTTCCTGGGACACACAGGTGCCAGAAGTGTCGCATCAGTGGCTTCACAACCAACCGCAAACCAGTGGCTTCTCAACCATCACAAACCTTTTCGGCAGACATACACAAGATTGTGGACGGCTGGACCAAGCGCATTTTGCAGAAAGAAGACTATATTGAAAAATAATGTGTAAATCAAATTCTATTTTTCAAGTAAATGGAATGGCTCATTAAAAGTCCGAATAATTTTTGACTTACCCTCATGAAACTGTATCCTCGTCATTTATGTTGCAATTTGGACTCCAGTGAGCAACTATGTTGGTCTAACCATGTATTGACTCATGCTTTAAAATTAAACAGGACCATTAAGACAGAACTGCCAGTTGCTCTGAACTCATTTATGGAACAATTACGTCAGCTATTATCGTCTGCTGGAAAATTTTCGTTAGTACTTCTAGGTTGGTTACATGACAGAAACATTGGCTTTACTACAACGGTGTGTGTGTGTGTGTTTGTGTGTGTGTTTATGAAATAAACAAGTGTGAAATTACTGGTGTGTTTTTTAATTAATAGCTTGACATTCAGTTACTGTATAATTCCCACACAGTGGACAATGTACTTCCTGTAGCGTATCGACTGTATTCGGTAAAAAAAATACGTCAGAGATGCAACAGAGACAGACGCAGGTGGGCGAGAGCATTATTCATTGCAAAGCAACACTCGGCCAAGTGGCGTTGTGAAGCAGAGCCATCTGGGCGCGGTATAGCAACCATCGGTTGTGAAAATATACTTGACCTCTTAGCAACAAATAATGCTGAGTTAATAACGAGGATAAAAACGGAGACAGGGATCAGCAAACACAGGGTTGTCATAGCAAGACTGAATATCGTTACCCCCAAGGGCAGCAATTACGAGATATATGCCAAATAAATTAACAAACGACGGAGCAGATCCTCCTTGGTATACAAATCGTGTCGTAACACTATTGCAGAAACAACGCAACAAACATGCCAAATTTAAACAGCCACAAAATCCCCATTATTGGCGATCTTTTACAGAAGCTCGGAAGTTAGCGCGGACTTCAATGCGAGATATTCATAACGGTTTCCACAACGAAACATTGTCTCGAAACCTGCCAGAAAATCCAAAGAGTTTCTGGTCGTACGTGAAGTATGTTGGCGGAAAGAAACAATCAATGCCTTCTCTGCATGATAGCAATGGAGATACTATCGAAGACAGTGCAGCAAAAACAGCCTTCCGAAATGCGTTCACGTAAGGAGAGGAAGTACATATTACAGAATTCGAATCAAGAACAGCTGCCAAAACGAGTAATGTAGAAGTAAATATCCTCGCAGTTGTGAAGCAACTTAAATCACTTAATAAAAGCAAGTCCAGACTGTATACCAATTAGGTTCCTTTCAGAGTATTCTGATGCATTAGCTCCATACTTAACAGTCATATACAACCATTTGCTCGACGGAAGATTCGTACCCAAAGACTGCAAAGTTGCACAGGTCACAGCAATATTTAAGAATTGTAGTAAGAGTAAGCCACTAAATTACATGCCCATATCATTAACATCGATATGCAGTAGCATTCTGTAAGATACGATATCTGAATGGTGCGAAAATTGGCAGTTAGCCCTAAATAACGGAACGTGTGAAGTCATCCACATTAGTGCTAAAAGGAATTCGTTAAACTTCAGTTACACGATAAATCAGTTAAATCTAAAGGAATACATAGAAAATGTGGGGAAGGCGAACCAAAGGCTGCGCTTTATTGGTAGGACACTTACAAAATGTAACAGATCTATTAAGGAGACTGCTTACACTACGCTTGTCCGTCCTCTTTTAGAAAATAACCGCGCCGTGTGGGATCCTTACCAGATAGGACTGACAGATTACATCGAAAGAATTCAAAGAAGGGCAGCACGTTTTGTATTATCGCGAAATATGGGAGAGAGTGTCACTGAAATGATACAGAATTTAGCCTGGACACCATTAAAGAAAGGCGTTTTTCGTTGCGACGGAATCTTCTCACGAAATTCCAATCACCAACTTCCTCCTCTGAATGCGAAAATATTTTTTTGACACCGACCTACAGAGGTAGAAACGATCACCAAGATAAAATAAGGGAAACCAGAGCTTGTATGGAAAGAAATAGATGTTCATTCTTTCCACGCGCTATAAGAGATTGGAATAATAGAAAATTGTGAAGGTGGTTCGATGAACCCTCGGCTAGGCACTTAAATGTGATTCGCACAGTATCCACGTAGATATGGATGTAGATGCAGAATCCTTTCCTCACTTCCAACTAAGGAAGAGTCTAGAGCACGTGCCTTAAGCGTCGAATTTCTCAGCCATTCCCATTCACGTACTAAATGATTCTCGTCTCAGTATCATAGCCTAAACCACGACCCTGTGACACCCATAGCGACATCTCAGAGTGCAGTATGGGGTCCGCTGTTCCACCACGAGACAGGGCAGCCTGCCATGAGTCACAAGGGAGGCGCTCGGGTCGCTGCCAGAGATGTGACTGACAGCAGCATTCGAGTGACGCCATGCTAGGCCTCGCTCTCTGCGCATTCAGAAGTAATGGACGTCAATTTTTTACACGAGAGGCAACTGGAGGCCTCCACCAAGCTGCTCCTGATGTACTACGGCCGAGGGCCAGAAGAAAGAAATTAATTGAAAAAAACCTACTGTCGTACTGATGTCTCATTTCAACTTGCACGGGAGACAATGTAAGGGTCTTTAAACACTGGTGTCAGAACACTGATGTCACTTTCTCAGATCAGAGTATGAACCTGCAATCTTTGGTACAGTGATTCAAAAAAAATTATTTTACTTTGGTCACGGAGAAGAATTTTGATGGTCATGCATTTTGTAAAGTAGATATTATTGCAAGTAGGGTTTAATTGCTGCTTTTTTCCCGCATGGCACCAAGGATGTGCAGGCCTTTGTGGGAGACTTTCGAAATATGGCTCAGATGGAAGTTTGGTCTGATCAGGAATTATTGAGTGTTGCAAAACTGAGACTAATAGGGGCAGCATAAACTTATGTAGGGTATACAGAAGCAGTTAAGAGAGCCTCAACATTCGAAGGATTTAAAGAAGGGTCAATTCAAAGACATACGGAACGAAATAGTGTTAGATACTATAGAGAACAATTAGGGCTGATAACTAAGAAGAATATGGAAACCGTGGAACAATTTGCATATGGGCTAAGGAAAATTAATGGATGTACCTATGAATTGCGATAGAAAGTGAAATTATTTTCCAAGAAACTAAGCACAGAGTGCTCAATGCTTTTTTTAAGAAAGTTGCATGCAGAAATATCAAGACATGTGTGGGCTGGGGTCAGACGGATTTGCACACAGCAGTTCAGCTAGCTATAGAATGTGAAGAGAACGACTTGTTGATTGGAATGTTCAGGAAACAGACAGTGTTGGCAGCTAATATAAAATGTTTCAGGTGTGGGCAAATGGGGCATGTAAGGAGGCAGTGTCACCAGCTATGACCAGATGATGTGAATAAAGTAAGAGAAGTAGAGGATCAGGCAGGAATAGCGCCAGGCCCACCTACGATCCATCCCAGTAAGATTGGATGACAGGTCGCAGGAAATTGATGGACACAGGGACGCGATCTGGTGAAATGTAAGCAACACAGTACAGACTGAGTGGAAAGAGGGGAGAAGAAGTGACAGTATTAGAATCGGTGGACACAGACTTCTGCCTGGATACAGTTCAGTTAAATAATGTGTAGAGATTGTGCTACACCTGAGTAAGGGCTATGACAGGATCCTGGCATTTGATTTCTTATATCAGTATTTTTAGATAGGAGAAGCCATAGACAGCGTAGCGATGTCGCGACGGAATTCTGTCATCAAAGACAAACCGACTAAACTAAAGCTTGATTCAGACGATTGTTTACCTAAGGGTATTGCGAAACCGCTTTGGGTGAGTACTGAATCTAGCTTGCCAGAAGGACTTTTGTGAGTGGTGGAACCCTTAGAAAAATGAAGTATTAGGTCAGGTGTGCTGCTTAGTTAAAAGAGGTATTGTATACATTCAAAAAATAAGGCATGAAGAGAAGTATCTGTACTACGGTATATTGATAATTTTCACTTATGGACCGTCTGACAGCAACTGAATAAAACACAATTTTAGTGCCATACGCGTTTCGCCTTTATTTTCTGCAAGGCATCATCAGTGGCCTGGAATATGTACATATGTTAGCTATTTTATTTACATTTTTGTCACTGTGCCTATAGGTTATAAACAGTTCTGGTGGTTGGTATTTCCTATTCAGTAGTAATGTTTTGAACTGTACTTACAGGTTGCGTCGACAGTTTCTTACATATTACGCTCCTGTTGCATTTTTGGTGTTGTTCTTCTTCCTATAAGCGCCCATTTCCTGTTTTTTCCACATTCCACAGCACTATGCACTGAACGCTTGTTTTAATGCAATGTTTTGGTTTCTGTTGCCAACTGTCAAATGTTTTTGCCAAAGATCGAATATTACTGCCAAACTTATGAGTGTAACTATTGAAGTATCTGTGGTCTGTTCGTGTATGCATTTGTGTGTGTGTTTGTGTGTGTGTGTGTGTGTGTGTGTGTGTGTGTGTGTGAGTGTTTTTGGTGTGGTATTAATTTAATTTAATTTTATTGTATTTATTTATTTATTTTTGTTTTTGTCCTGTGTATGTGTGTTTTGGTGTGATATGTATTTTTTTGTGCTGTGTGTGTGTGTGTCTGTCTGTATTTTGGTATTATATATATATTTTTTTATGTTATCATTTCCTTTATTAAGTGTAGTAGGGAGCCTGTGCTGATGTGTGTTTGTTCATTTATCACATGTTTGTTTTCTGCTATGGCTTTCTGGATGTGGAAGTTTTCTTGCATTTGTATAAGATGTTTGTCATGGTTGCTTATTCTCATTATTTTCATTTCTTGTTCCATGTTTGTAGGATGATGGTTATAGTGTTTTAAATGCTCTGCAAATGTGGAATGGTTTGTTTCATACTTCCAACATCTGATATGTTCTTTGTATCTTGTTTCAAAATTCCTGCATGTCATGCCTATGTATACTGCATCACAACTTTGACATTCAAGTTTATATATTCCTGATTGTTGGAATTTGTCCCTCTTGGTAGCTGGCTGGCTTATGTGTGATTGAAGGGTTTGCCCAGGCTTATATGCTATTTTGAAGCCCTGTCTCTTTAGGATGTTTGCAACTCTGTGTGTTAGTTTATGTGTGTAGGTCATGGTGTACCATCTAGTTCTTTTCTGTGTGGTGTTGTCATTGTGTGTGTTTGTTGAGTGTGTTTGTAAGTTTTCAGCTTGTGAGTTCTTTTGTATTGTGGAAATGTTGTGTTTGACGGTCCATAAGTGAAAATTATCAATATACTGTAGTATTACGCGCAACTGAGGAGGACAGGACCACAAAAGTTGAAGAAGTATCTGTTTCTATAGATAATTTTAGCGCAGAGGACATAGGATTAACAAAGAGGTTGCTAATCGCTAGTATGGAGCAAGAAGAATGGGATATGAGGGGTGTCATTGAAACTGCATAATGAAGCACCTAAAGAGCAGCTATGCAGAATAAATGGAAAAATTTCTTTTGGAATTAAAGGATTTATTTTTTCCAAAAGAATCATTAGCACTTATGCATATTACACACCACTGCATACCAATTGGAAATAAATCACCTTTCTAGCGCAAATCATTCAGAATACCAAGGTACTTGCAGCCAGTTTTGGAGGAATTTATCCATCAACAGCTGAAAGATGGAATAATTGAAGAAATTAATAGTCCATGGGGGTCAGGAACAGTCGTCATGTCAAAAAAATCATTCAATGGGTGGCAGAAACACAGGTTCTCCTTTGATTACAGACACCTAAATGCGAAAACTATAATAGATGTCTACCCGTTACCAATTATTACAGAACCTTGGATCACTTAGCGTAATGCAAATTTTTTCAACAATGTATTTGAAGAGCGATTTTCACCAGATAGAAGCTTCACGCCTGGATCGACATAAATGAGCTTATTCAGCATAGTGTGGACAGTACCAACTCAGAAGAATACCATACGGATTAAAAAATGCACCTGCAGCATTTCAGAGGTTGTTGGACCGAGTACTCAGAGGTTTGAAACCATGGCAGTTGTTAGTGTATCTTTATGACACAATCGTCTATGGGAGTAATATGGGACAGCATATGCAGCAATTAAAGGAAGTTTTCCTAAGGTTAAATTTAGCATACTTAACACTGAGTACAGCAAAGCGCAACTTTGTGATGGAACAGATAGCATACTTATGTCACATCATAAGTAAAAACGATTTTACAGCATACCCAACATTAGAGCTGTATGTGAATTTTCTGTACCAAAATCTGTAAAGGAGCTGTAATCGTTCTTGGCACTAGCAAACTATTACCGGTGGTTCAGAAAAGGGTTTGTGGATACTACCATACCATTGACACAGTTCAGTTGTTGAAAACGGGTACTAAATTTTTGTGGTCAGAAGAGTGCCATCATGCTTTGGATGAGTTAAAAGAAGCTTTAACATCGAGTCCGACATTGGTATTTCCGGATTTTAATAGAGAATTTCTTTTATCATGTGATGCATGAAACCATACACTAGACTGTGTATTGTAAAAGAGGTAGAAGTCGTTTAGACATTTGGTTAGATTAGAACTTATTCCATAGATCATGAATACGACACTTCGTAATGATGTGAAACGTATCAGGTTAATAAAAGGTGTCTATCCAAGATGTTAAATTACACAAAATATTACATGACACATAATTTTTTTTTTTTGGGTAGGGGGTGGGAAAATTACTGACTTAGTATATCCAAAAATTCATCTAATGAGTAGAAGGAGTTACCATTAAGAAATTCTTTTAATTTCCTTTTAAATGCTATATGGCTATCTGTCAGAGTTTGATGCTATTAGGTAGGTGACCAAAGACTTTTGTGGCAGCATAATTTATCACCTCCTGAGCCAAAGTTAGATTTAACCTTGAGTAGTGAAGATGATCCTTTCTCCTAGTTTTGTAGCCATGTACACTGCTATTACTTTTGAATTCGTTCAGATTGTTAATAACAAATTTCGTAAGTAATGTATATATTGTGAGGCTACTGTGAGGATCCCTAACTCTTTAAATAAGTGTCTGCAGGATGATCTTGGATGAACTCCAGAACTTATTCTGATTACACGCTTTTGTGCAATGAACACTCTTTTACTCACTGATGAGTTACCCCAGAATATGATGCCATACGAAAGCAGAGAATGAAAATAGGCGTGGTAAGCTAATTTACTGAGATGCATATTGCCAAAATTTGCAGTGATCCTAATAGCATAAGTGGCTGAGCTCAAACGTCTCAGCAGAGCTTCAGCGTGTTTTTTCCAGTTCAACCGCTCATCAATGCATATACCTAGAAATTTTGAATATTCTACCTTAGCTACCGATTTCTGATCGAAGTCTATATTTATTAATGGTATCTTTCCATTTACTGTGTGGAATTATATATACCATGTTTTGTCAAATTTTAATAAGAGCCCATTTGCAGAGAACCACTTAATGATTTTCTGAAAATCATTGTTTACAATTTCATCAGTTAATTCTTGTCTGTTGGGGGTGATAGCTATACTTGTATCATCAACAAAAAGTACCAGCTTTGCATCTTCGTGAATATAGAATGGCAAGTCATTAATATATATTAAGAACAGCAGAGGACCCAAGACCGAACCTTGTGCCACCCCATTCTTGATTGTTCCCCAGTTTGGGATATCGCCAGTTTTTTGCATATTATGTGAACTGCTTATTTCAACTTTCTGCACTCTTCCAGTTAGGTATGATTTAAACCATTTGAGCGCTGTCCCATTCATACCACAGTACTTGAGCTCACCTTTGAGAGATCACAAAAAATCCCAATGGGTGACTTCAGCATTTAATATTTCATTAGTGAAAGTATATATAGCATTTTCCGTCGAAAAACCTTTCTGGAAACCAAACTGACATTTTGTTAAAACTTTATTTTTACAAAGCTGTGAAGCTACTGTACAATACATTATTTTTCCAAGAATTTTGGATAAGGCAGTCACAAGGGACAATGGGCGGTAGTTGTTTACATCAGATGTATCCCCTTTTTTATGCAGTGGTTTAACAATGGCATACTTCAGCCTATCTGGGAAAATACCCCGCTTCAGAGAGCTATTACATATGTGGCTAAGAATCCCAC